>NW_019733329.1:276069-280314 GCF_002891405.2 Cryptotermes secundus
TCGCTACCGATTGCATGGAAAACTGGGCCGGCCCCAGAGCTGATTTGAATTCTATTGTGTCGTGTAGAGCCTTTGCTATGCAACGACTGCGAGGCAGAACCAGAGGCGTTTCTAGGCAACGTCTCGGTAAACACGTTCCCTCGGGGCAACGAACACGCATGCAACAATCGATTGTTGGAAATGGGATGTTTCTGCGTGGCCCGTGCTGAGATGTTATAAGCAAGGGGAAGAGTTAGTTGTGAAACGATGGCCAGCCGGGAATATCGTGAGGGCATGAAGCTGAAGAATCTCCGCTGTTAGAAACCGTTGCCAGGGAACGGCTAGTGAAGATAATGCAGGCTGAAAAAGGCTTAGCGAATGCTGTGGTGATTTGTGAACTGTGGAGATTAGCGGTAGCGGTGAAATTGCTTGTAATGCCAAGTGGCGTGTATAAGTGGTCAGTAAATATATTCACCAATTGAACCCCCGTCTATAGTCACACAATAACACATGGCACTATGAAGAAGAGAAGAATATCTTGCTCATGCCAGGAATGGAACCCTATTGCCTCGGTCGTCCAAGTTGCTGTACCGACTGAGACATCTTGACTTATATTGAAGCCTTTTCTTAAATGATCATTGCTTAGCAATCGAGGTTATTGGTTCCCTGTCTGGATGATCGGCTCATGGCCTAAATGAACCTCCAGTGGCAAAAACTTCACTCATACCGAAAAAGAAAAAAAAACAGTGGTTGAAAATGTTAAGGGAATACAAATTGACATACAAGCGGTGCATGGTGTTAGGGCTCGTTTTATTTTCAGATATGGGCTCTCAAACGTCACCAAATTTACACATCATACGAATACATTCTATTGCCATAAAGGATCTTAGACGTACATTTACAATTAATGGAATCATTTCGTGACATGAATGACCACAAACAAGTTTGTAAACAATTTTATATTATTGTCTAAAACTATTATTTTGAACTTTTCGTCGTTCCGAATTTATTGAAACAATTTAAAACAAACTCCGTGGTTTTAGTCCGCAAGCGAACTATACCGACCGAGCGACCGCCGCTTGTAGGCCAAGTTAGTGCCAACTTTAACGGATAGAGGATGTCGCATGGTCAGCGCAACGGACACCCACGGCCGTTAATCTCGGTTTTCTAGACCAGGACCTCTGTTTCCTTGAAATAGCTCCTCAATTATCCTCACGAGGCTGCTACAGATCCAGGGGTCCGGGTTCAATTCCCGGCGCTACCAGATTTCCTGAGAAGTAGTGAGTCCGGAACGGGGAGGATAACTGAGTAGTTATTTCAAGGAAATAGTGGCTCTGGTCTAGAATTTGTACGCGAGATATCAGCACCTCCCTGGTACGATTTCTGAACAGTCTCTTACAGGAGAACTGTCTCATACTGGACGACTTTCCTATATTGTTAACAGACACTAGCATGAGAGCCTCAGAACATAAATATTGGTTATATGTATGTATTACTTGTTTCTGAAATGGAGGTTCTAGCCATTTCTCTTCTTCCGGCCCACTAACAAGACCCAGCATAACATCCTTCATCATCTGGGTCGTAATATCCACCTCCGCCCATACACACACGGTGGAGTGCATTTAGACTAATGTCACACCAGTAATAACTGTGACAGTCTTTTGGGTCCGCAAAGTAACCCTGAGCTGTGCATATGAAAGCAGGGTCAGTTTCTGTATTCGGGGCTGATGTTGTCTCATCGGGGTCTTGAAGACAAGGCCCTACAATACAAATACGCTCAGGATCGAAGCGGGCGATTGTAGTGCAGCTGCTATGAAGTCCAGTCAAATCGTCGTCACATACGTAAAAACTGTGGCAATCTTCTGGATCGGCGAAGAATCCACTTGATGGGCATTTAAATATTTCGGGGTTCGAACAGTGTTCAGCTAGACACACCCTTTGGACGGCATCAAATGTGCCTTCACCTTTCAGGCATGTCCCAATCACAGGAATTAGGTCTTCTCCACAGCTGTAATAGTTGTGGCAGTCTTTGGGGTCCGCGAACAGCCCTACGGAGGGGCACATGAATGCGGGAGCTTCGGTAACAGATGGTTCCGGAGCACCGGAGCATGACGCCACCCTGCACACCTGACTTTCGGCTTCGTAAGTTCCAGTACCGTCCATGCAAGTTCCGAGGTTCGGTACCAGGCTGCTGTCACACGTGTAGAAGTTGTGGCAGTCCGTTGGATCCGGGAATGTCCCGACTCCGGGACACTCGAATGAATGCGGCACAACGGCTGCACACCTGGAAAACTAAGCATTGCACCCGGTGTGTGATATCACCGCGGTGATTGTGGTCACAGTTACACAAACTTTTCATTAATCCATTGACAACATAATTCGACCCGAATAGAGCATCGTCAGGTGGTTTTTGAAGAACAATCAAGTGGTGATGGAATACATATAAACGTATAATAATAATAATAATAATAATAATAATAGTAATGTAGAAGGCCGATTACCTGAATTAATTAGTGATAAATATGGTTCAGATATTTGGATTAAATTCTTACCCACAAAGAAAAACACTATCGTACTGTAATATTATAATAATAAAAACCAGAAAGACAAAAGAGGTGAAACGTGAAACATTAATGTAATTAAATGTAATTATTTTCAAATACGTGTATATGTAATATTCACGATTTTACATATATGCGTAATGGTTGGTAATATTTTCGTTAGATCTGTGTACATTATACACGAGGATTCTGTCCGTCTGCGTTTTTTGCAGATTACGACTTACAGTACGTAGTTATGCCCTCTGTGTCTTGCACGTGATACCATCTCCTGACAGAAATGCTGTAGGGTAAGTCGGGGTGAATCCGACCACAAAATAGAAAATCAGCTTGTGAGCGAGTGAAAAGTTATCCCCACCTCATTTCTGGTGAGGCTGACTCTCCTCAAATAATATATTGTGACGTGTTGCGCAATGGAAGACACCCTCTCCCTCCCCAGCGGTGACGTAGCAGCTCTGGCCACGGTGACGTAGCAGGTGAGTCAGCGCTCCCCCCCCCCCCCCCTGCGTGGCACCGCTTCCTACTGTGACGTGGCACTCAACGTCGCTGTTGACACGGGCAACAGGCAACAGCGAACGGAATAAAAGCCGGCTGAGCAGCAAGCGGGTGTTGGTTAGTGTGTGATCAGAAGTGACACAGTTGGAGTATAGCAGCCGTCGCGGAAAGAAGAACCGTGCGTGTGTGTAATTGTGTAATTGGGAGTGTGTGTGATACAGTGAACTTGTATAGCTCCCGTATCGAAATTAATACGTGTAGACTACTGAGGACAGAGTGATTTGGTTATTGCGAATAGGGTTATAAAGTGTGAAACCCCGCAACAGTGTTGTAATTAATTGTAGCCGAGACTGGTAGGTTGTTAAATAAACCAATTAACAATCCGAACGGCGTCTTCAGTGTCTAAACACGTTACATTGGTGTCAGAAGTGGGATTCCAACACAAGACACGTTACTATATATATATATGTATTCTGTTATGATTGCATTTCATTCTTTATCGAACCATGTAAAGGCATTCCATTGTCCCATTCACCCTCAAGCCAGTGGGAGAACAGGACAGAACTGTTCTTGCTGCCTTGTTACTTTCTTCACCAGCGGTGAACACGGTTTTGGCCGCATTGGAACTCCTGACATTAATATGCGAAATTATTCTGCAACTCAGGAATGTTCGTGTTACTTTCAGAATGTCTGCTACAAGCCTAAAATTTGTACCTTGGAGTAAAGCTCTTAANGAATTCATATATATAATCAACTTTCCCACCTCCAATCCCGATAATCCCGACCGAGCGAGGGCTGAACTGACACAGGCGCAGTGGCAGCCGAAGACAAAGAAAGACAACAGGGATAGGCACCTGCCACACNGGAGGAAGCACACACAAACCAGGAGCATATGACAGTCAAAAACTGAAAGCAGACCACGAATGTGAGGGGCAAGCTGCCGAGAAAAACACCTTGATANTGATAAAGTGTATTAATGAAGTGTTAAGTCGCTACCTGTAAGCTATGGGAGGAGTGGTCAAGGAGCAAGGACTACCTGCCAGGGAGTAGTGCCCACAATTGAAAGGACAGAAAATAGATGGTGGCAGCTTTTACCGAGAAGGAAACCCCGAAATAGGAGAATCCTAGCTAAAGGAGAGCTAGGATGATTGTGATACTCCTTACAGAGCAAGTGACGGTGGAGGCAAGGAAGGATACCTCCACGGCCCCCTAC
>NW_019733329.1:282179-288567 GCF_002891405.2 Cryptotermes secundus
GGGCCGAAACATGTAGTGTTGAAGTGTGGAATGTAAAAAGTGTTGCAATTTTGACGGAAGATTAAGAATGGACGCGAACCTTGAATATTCTTGGAATATTCTTGCAGGTAAAGGGCCGCCGACGCGTAAGGTTGACAACCTCACAGCCATCTGTGAGCCGATTGTCTAGATAGTGTGGGAGCCTCGACGTCTCACAAGTCCTGTTACAGGGATAGCTTTAGTTTTATTTATACCCCATTCCGTCAATAATGCAACAAATTGTTCTTTTTCTTCAACTTACACTTTTAACACAACATGTTTCGGCCTTAGATGGCCATCTTCAGGTGTCTTAATATATTATTAATATGCGCTAAATCACACGATGTAGTCCACTTAATAAAATAAAATAAAATAAAATCTATTAAAATTCTCAATGCTTTTGCGAAATTTTATTCCACCTCACAATGGGCATCGTCAACTTGTTTAGAGCTATGTGATAGTCTAGAAAGTTTATTTGGGCAGCTTGTTTTTGTGTTCGTTAGCCCGTTGTTTTGTTACGTCTGCAATCTGCAATATGCCCCTTGCTTGTGTGTTGTTCCCTCTAGCAGCGTGTGGTGTTGCCTTCACTAGTGTTAATATATGAAGACACCTGAAGATGGTCTACTAGGGCCGAAACATGTTGTGTTAAGGCAGAAAAAGTAATTTGTTGCATTATTGACGTACTGTGGTATACATGGACGTTTTAATTAGAATTTTGTGTTAAGTAAATAAATATAATACAAGTAAATCTCTTTAAAATCATGAATTATTAACTGTAGAGAACAGAGTGCTTCTTGAAAAGCTGATATTCGCTCAGCTGGTCGAAAACTTTCCCGTGTATTAAGCCCAAAATTTCGTTAATCACTTCACAAGAACCCGCCTCCGGAAATAATCCTGAGATAACTGGTTATGGTCACACTTCACTTATTTGATATCCATTTCTATACTATTCTCCCATCTACTTTTGTTACTCCCGAGTGATCTCTTTCCTTTCGTGAATTTTTTTCGATGAGAATTTTGTACATATTTCAGATCTCCCCCATTCATTCTACATGTCTGATTCATCTCCTGCTTGACTTAATTAGTCATAATATTAACTGAAATATCCAAGTCATGAAACTCCTGTCTGTGTTGCTTTTGTCATTCCCTGTTCACTCCCTTTTGGTAACGTCCCTTTCTTCCGTTGATTCTGCTGTATAAATAAAGCAACTTACCAGACACACAGCTAAAGTGCCGAGGAGTATCTTTTGTAGAAGTTCCATTTTTACAGCAAAATTTGTTACTCTTCGCCTAACCTCGCGGTTGTAGTTTGCTGTCTATATATACGCGACATATGTGACCGTGAATTTGTTTTGTGTTGTTCATAGAACATCTGCTATCGAATACGTCACGTGACTGTATCTCTAAGAACATTACATCAGGATGTAGCGCACTGTAGCCTACAACCCAAAGTATTCGCTTCTACTAAACAAGTTTACTACCGCCAAATTAACCCTGAAAGTGCCAACCGTCGACAGTTGTGACCTTTACAAATTGATATATGTGACAACGTGTGACATCTGTTGGCAATTTATCTGAACTACATACTTTGGAGAGAAAATTTTCCATACGTCTGCAGTCATTAGGTGGGTTCTGTGAATATGATTTAGCTATGAATTTTGTAGTGGATCGACTTTACGTTTCAGGAATATTAAATAAATATTATTGTTAAAATTATATCCGTGAACTGTCAAATCAACCGAATATGTGACTGACTCCATCAAACAGAATCCTAGCAGTTTATTGAACCGCAATGTTCTTCACACAATTTCTGTATGCTGTAAAATCGTAATGATGCTGCTTGAGCATACGGTAACAGTGTGCCGACAGAGCGAAGCTCGCGCTTGTTGCAGTCAGTGAAATTTATATCGGTAGGTGGATAGTGTTTCTGTCTTCAACTGTACTCATTTTCATTAAAATTATCCTTTTGGAAATGACGGTTATTTAAAGAATTTTGGTGGGGCGGGCAATGTATTTCCTCTCGTATAATTATCAAGTCGCGTTGCTGCGTCTGTTGCTGTACAATTCGTCTGGTTGCGTCATATGTATTTTGCGTTTTTCCTCATCCACAGGGCTGTAAAGGCTTTTGAACAAAAGGCGGAGCCATGTTATTCCAGATGATATGACACCTGACACGATTGGTAAGGAAAGTTATGTAAGCATATTATTTACTGTGCTTGAGAACAGGTCGCTGAGGAGAATATTTGGACATAAGAGGGAAGAAATACCGGAAAGCTGACGAAAATACAAAAAAAAAAACCTCGCTAATCCGGACTAATTGATGGGGTCGGTCAACAGGATTAATTAACAAAAAGGCAGTCATAAAAGACAAAACATAGAACACAAATAACCGGAAAATTTAATGATAAAAATAGCGCTGATAGAAATAAACAATACATTTTTTTGTGAAGTCTATATTTAAAAACTATAAAAAGACGATATATTTATTCATCGATAGAAGACTCAGAAGTTGTACCTGTTTCTGAAGAAACCAACCTCGTTCTTGGTCTACTAAATAAGTTACATACATGCAAAAGCGTTAACGCTCGAAAATTCGTTGCTATGGCAACTTGAAAGTGCGTGATGACAATGCTAAACCTTGCGCTTACATAACTTTTATATAAAGTAAGTGCAGATGAAATTCTTCGCTCATTGGTACAGGGATCCTCTCCCACTCCTCTCAGTAGGCGAACATCACGAAAACTAGCCCATACCTGAGCAGGTATTACTCTCTGGGCTTATGTCGACTGGCACTTTTTCTCACTTAATGAGTAATGTCCCCCCTCCCCTTCGCCGATCGCAGTGGCCGAGCGTTGTAAAACAAGAAAAGTATTCGTTTGCTCTAACTCTGGTATCGTGGGTTTGAATCCCACTCAAGGCATGAATATCTGTATGTGCGTCTATTGTGTGACTGTGCTAGGTAACGGCCTTGCGTCGGACTGATCTCCCGTCCAACGTTTAGTGGAGATTTTAACAACCTGAGAACAATAGTGTGTGAGTGTAACATTGAACTGTGAACTGTAGTTAAGAGTTGTGTGTTAAAGTGCTCACGCTGGTTCCTCGCTCGCGGATTTTTCTACCCTGAAGATGGAGGCGATACGTTCCTCCGAAACGTGGATTAACACAATATCTACACGGCGCCACATCCCAGAAGACGGCTTCCTTAATAGTCACCGCCGTGAAAACCTCAAATTTTACACAGAACTTCCACGTTTTCTTCCATTCCTTTTGTCTGGGTGTTTCTAGAACACGACACGCGGTTTCGTAATGCATAAAGCGATATACGTATGTCCGTAGTTGCTTTCGTCGCTAGGCAAAAATATGCGCTTTAATTTGCGTTTATGTGTCTTGCTTTCGCACGACTCAAAGGCGGCAAGGAACAGAAGATTAAATTCATCTTATAATATTCAGAACCTGACTTTATTTCTAACTAATGACAAGTCAGTGTTTAGAATTTGAGGAGAGGGCCGTACCATAGCTCAGGCGTTTAGTCGCCGGCTTCCCACAGCGGCGACCCGGATTCGATCCCAGGTCAATTCATGTGAGACTTATGGTAAACAAATTAGCGCTGTGGCAGGTTTTCTACGAGTACTTCGGTTTCCCCTACCAATTCTCACTCCACCGACTACTCCACACTCATCATCTATCATTCGGGGCTGGTACAATGGGCCAAATAGTGGCCGACGTACCAAGTGGACTCAGTCTCACCTTACCCCAAGAAACCAAAAGAAAAATGGGATTTGAAGTTATCACGGAAGTGGTTATGAAGGGTTTATCATCTGGGATACAACGATATGTAATCCGTTGAAAGTCAACCGACGTTTCGGAAGAACATATCGCCTCCATCTTCAGGGTCAAATAATAAATCGAGTAACACAAGAGTGAAAGCAAGTGGCAAGCTGAGTTCTGCGTGCCACCTGCTTTTATGCTGATTTCTTGTTCGGTTTATTCTTCGAACCTGAAGCAACATGTTCCTCCGAAACGTCGGTTGCCTTTCAACAGATTACACAGCGTTATAACCCCAGAATATATAACTCTTCAAGGCAGTGTGTGTGTGTGTGTGTGTGTGTGTGTAAGTAACGGGTGGTAAGTTTATTATTTTGAGGGACAGGAGCATGGCAGCGTTCGTACTGTTCAGTTTCAACAAAATCCTATTGAGCAGCCGCCAGTCTTCACGTTGTAGTGGAAGAGGAAACCGAGACCGCAGACCTGAGGCACGAGCTTGAGGTTCACGTCACAGCGGAAGTACCTGTGGCAGTCAGAGGGATCCGGAAACGTGTCGGAACTGCTTGTGCAGTACAGTGTCTTCTTTGTGAGAGTTGTTCCCTTCAGACAAGTCCCTGGCAAACAGTACCTATAGGACGAATTGTAGTAAGCCCCTGACGGGCAGACCTGTCTTACTGCCTGCGCAGATCCATAACACACGAGGTAGGCAGTGCAGTTGGTAGGATCCGGGAACAATCCTACATCACTGCACTGAAAGGTTCCGTTGTGCATGTCCACGGGAGCTGTTGCAGCTGCTACAGGAGGCAGTGTCTGGTTCTGCGTGGAACTACTGCAGTCACCAACCTCACAGTCCGTGTAGTGGGGGTCGAAATGCATGCTGAGGGGACATGTTCCTCTTGAGGCCTGCAGCTTGCTGTTGCAGCTATAGTATCCGCTGCAGTCTGCAGGATCCGGAAACAAGCCTTGAGAGGGGCACACAAACGCCTTGACGACGGAGCAGCCCAGCAAGGCACTGAAAATCTAATTTGAACAGTCCTTCATTAATATTGGGCCTGGGTTGTTTCTTGCGGGTACATGAGAGACACAATTGCAGAGACTAGCCCCGCAGAGCAGAATAATTTTTCATAGGATAACAGTGACTGACGTTGTCAGGAAATTATCAGGATTCTATGGATCCTGAAGGCTCACAACCACCCAACACTGGTCCCAGTCCTGAGCCAGAAGAAGTTAACCGAAATTCTTCCAGCCTCTTTCCTGAACATCCATTTTTGTGTTATTCTGTCATTTACTCCTAGGTTTTCCAAGTTATCTCTTTCATTCAGGTTTTTCCACCGAAACGTATATATTTCTTTATCATCACATACTTGCTACATGTCTCACCAATCTCATTGTTCTTCATCCTAATAATTTCTGGCGGGGAATTAAAATTGTGAAGCTCCTCATTACGTTTTTACTCAGAATCTGATTCCATTGGCATGATTGCTGTGTATGTAGAAAGCATGGTTCATGTGAAAATTGCATGTAATTTTTGTCGGGAAACTTTAGAGAAGAAGCAAAATTGGAAAATTAATTGTAGATGTTAAGATAATATTAAAATGTGTCCGTGTGCTTAACTAATTAAGTTAAGTCGTTGTATAGATCCGTATTTTCTTGACCTCGGCACTAGTCAGAGGTGAGTGGCCAGGTTCACGCCCCTGCCGCTTTACCCCCAGGGAAAGACCCCCAATAGCCATTAGATAGGAGGTTGAGTGAACCCCAGAGACGGTCTAGAAGCTATAGAAAAGAGAAAATTCTTGACCTTACCGGTACTCGAACTCCGATCTCTCAGTCGTCCAACCCATAGCCAGTCGCTATACCGGTCACGCAATCCAGGGTCCTCAATATTAAAATTTGTAAGGGGAAAATAGATTCGTGTTTATGTAATCAATTCATGTGCCTCGAGGTACTTTGTAATGGTAAGCACAGCAGCATTTCGCACGTTGCCAGCCAAACACAGCTTGGTCCCTACGGGTTCATACTCAGGCACAGGTGGTTCCCAGAGCGCTACAATGCAATGTGTCACTTCACTGGCTATACAACATGAAATGTAAGAAGTAAAAATTTTTTAACTTTATACTTTTTAAAAACACAAGCTGGCTTCCAAGTAGAATAATATAATTTATATATTGTCACGTATTGGGTGTATAACGCGACAAATAACTTCACGCCGTATTTGGTATAGCGAATTTTATTTCACATTCGCACTTACAATCACCCAAATTACAGATTCACAATTACTGCTATCTGCAGTATCACAAATACTACACTCCAAATGCCAGAATGCAACTGACTGGTTGCTGGCTAACTCGGAACTAACTCGGAGGTAGCTCGAGGACTAACTGTGAATAGCCTTCGCTGCTCCTCATGTAGCCTCGATCGGACAATACAGAAAACGGCCACGTAATAAGCACCCTTGTTGCCTGGCGCTGTGTTGCTAGCAACGCTAGCGGTAGTAACCGCTGTTACTACCGTCGTCTCTCGCAATCCTGGTTACCCGCGCTGCCTAGCAACCCGCGGTACCCTTGGTGACGTCATCGCTGTTGACTCGCGTTGCATAGCGACCAGG
>NW_019733329.1:289032-321556 GCF_002891405.2 Cryptotermes secundus
GATTTTGTGTAAAATGCAGGCTACCGAGTGATGGGCAGATGTCTGGTCTTCCCTATCCTGACATCGCCCATAACTGATAGTTTCATGGATTGAACTAAAATTATTTCAGATATTGACTGGATACTTACGCCACAAAATTTGATGCACTTACCATATGAACTGCCATCACGCGTGTAACAGGCAGTGGGATCTCCATTTTGTTACGATGTTCGTGGTTTCTGCTGTCAGCTGCTTTATATAACTTCTGTGTTGCACCACATGACTTCCTTTCACTGTCTCTCGAAACTTGCTTTTTTTTTATTCTGTGCGTTTTAGTGTCTGTTTCTGATATTTCAGAGCTCATGGACGCGAATTCTGAATTGTACTGCATTGTTTCCTGGTACCGTACACAAACGCTGCTCGAATATTTACGCGTAGAAAGCAGTTGGCTTGTTCATGTAGGCGTCCTTGTAGATAATGTTCAATATCATTTCCTGTTGACGTAATTCTATGCCTGGGCATATCTTGAATGTACTGTCATGTATGTGTGTGACCATAGATTGGGATTGGATTTATTGATCACTTAAAGGCTCTAACTACACATAAATATAATACATCGCTACTCCCACACTTTACAGTTCACTAAAGCACACAGTCTAGTGTTCTCAATCTGTTGCTAGACGTTTCCTGGTAACGGCTCAAACAGTGGCTATTCCTCTGCCTCCGGCTCAGGTCCATTCTTCACAGATTCCTGTACAGAACGGACTGTCCTGACTAAGCTCCAAACTTAGGCCCCGCCATAGCTCAGGCGGTTAGTCGCTGGCTTCCCAACGCTGCGGCCCGGGTTCGATCCCGGGTCTAGTCAAGTGGGATTTGTGGTGGACAGAGTAGCGCTGGGGCAGGTTTTCTCCGAGTATTTCGGTTTCCCCTGCCAATCTTCGTTGCACCAAATTCTCCGTCATCATAATCACCCGGGGCAGGCTACAATCAGTGGCCGCCGTGCCGAGTGGACCCAGTTGGACTCCACCCTCCACTAAGCGAAAAGCTCCAAACTTACCGGTTATAACATCTCGGCACGGACCACACAGAAAATATAGTCGTACTGATGCGTCCCTGTATGTTGCGGGCGTTACGCAGTTTACAGAGTCACGGCGTAGCAACGGCTCTATACGCCACATGTAATAGGGCACCGGTTATATAAAGTTTACACTGTGTTTCGGCTCTGTATGGCCAATATCAGATAAAACGCGTTACACTCATTCTCTTGAATCTGCTGTTTGCCTCTGTAACCGCTCCACTGTCACTCACTAATTTAAGTATAATTAGAATAATCAGTAACAAAAAATTGAGTGCAGGTAACAAGTAATACCCAAGCCAGTGTGACACAGTCACATTCTTGTTTTCAGGAATGGACTTACTCCAAATCTTGATGTTACACAGGAAGCACCCCCTGTGGCTTTTTCTGGGAAATTTTATTTGCGAGTAGCACGGCGGCAAACTTTGAGAATTCGATCACTGACAGGTCCTGCATGTCGTAACTTAAAAGTAGGCGGTTTTGTAACCCACGCCAAGCAGGTTATCTATCAGTGTACTGTCAAAAACGACGTTGGGACTTTAAGGGTCAAAGCCCCAAATTGCAGCTAGCTGATTGGAGATACAGAAATTGTGTAAACCCCTGTTCTCAAAATTACCCAATCAGTGGAATTAAGGGGGAGTGACTTAGCAGAGGAACTGACGTCCAGGGGACATCAGTGTTTTCAGACAAAGAGTAACAAGTTAGTTGACAAACAGTTGCCAACCAGTCACCAAGTGCCTGCTACTCGTAAATAATTCGGAAACAAAATCTGTGTTTTCCGCTGTTCTGAATAACCTCAAGTTCAGAGTGCTAAAGAAAGTGTAAATTGTAATAATAACGTCCGTTATACCAGGACTGTGCTAGACAAGGACCTATATATAAGCATCCTTTGTATTGACTGTGTGTGTGCGCGTTTGTGTGTGCCATCAGGTGAAGGGAAGTGTTGATCTCAATAAATGGTCACAGTGTTAAATGTAAATTAGCATTGAACCAACTACTTCCCTCCCCGTCCTAAGCGAGGCCCTAGCAAACGCTCTGAGAAGGATCCCAGCTCTACCCACAGCTGAACTAGTTGAATATCACCTTGACCGCCTTTCCAAAATAAACCACCGACTATTGTAAGCCGACACCACCTGAGCTTACTGGCGCCCAACCTAAGAAGAAGAAGAAGAAAGAGAAGAAGAAAGAAAGAAGGAGAGGAGCGACGAACAACGCGTGACTAACCAACCAACGAGGGGGGAAGTGAAGGTGAGGTAAGAACGGTTACAGAGTGAAGAGGTGGAGCCCAACTTGTGGGCTAGAAGCCTCGAAAGAGAAGCCGGTTACACCTCTGCAGTGGCCAATGTTTACATGTGGGTGTGATTATACGTGTTATTGCCAAAGTATAAAACTGTTAACTGTTTTCCCTGCCGATGGCCACAAAGAGCAAACCGTGATGTGAAATAATGCATAAAGTTTATACACGAATTGCGGTGTTGGAGCCAATAGAAAGTTTCTCACAAACTACAATCACTGAAACATTTTAAACGTCTTCAGGGCATACTGTTTAGTTAGTTAACGCACAGGGACAGCTTTACATGTTATGTATGTGTAACATTGGTTGTCCGTGTTAGATGGGTCCCTTGTCATCACGGCGTGGCCCACCCTCAGGTTGTGGCTTGAGGAGACGCCCTCCATGTATGGAGGGTAGCGGCGAAAATATTGAATAAGCAGCCGCGGACAGCCGATAAGGGGTGGTCCTTCAGCTGGGGTGTTGGGCGTGGGGCTGACAATTCCTCACCGTAAAAAATAAGTTTATTACGAAAAATTTACAACAAGCCTCGGACCTGGACGGATCCTTGGGTAAACGACCTAGGCATATTGAGGAGTTTCATAACTTCTACTCTTCTCCAAGTATAATTAGAATAATCAAGTCAAACATGATGAGATGGGTAGGGAGTGTAGCACGAATGGGGGAAGAGGAATGTATATATATTGGTGGGAAAGTCAGAAGGAAAGAGACCACTTGGAAGACCAAGACATAGGTAGGTGAACAATATTAAAATGGATCTCAGAGGGATAGAATGGGATGGTATAGATTGCATTGATCTGGCTCAGGGTAGGGACCAGTGGAGGATTCTTGCGAACACGGTAATGAACTTTCAGGTTCCAGAAAATGCTGGGAAGTTTTTGAGTAGCTGTACAATTGGCAGCTTCACAAGAAGGGCTCAGCTCCATGAGTGAGGAACATTGGTCGTATTTACGGAGCAGGACCAGCAGATGGCAGCAATAAAAATAGTGACACGTTAACTAAGTTCCCGTCGGTAATGGAAACCAGTCCTCGTTATCACTGATGTTGAGGGGGCCGTATCTGTAAATGAGCCAATCTTCAGTCCACCAATTGCTCCACAATCACCCTCACCTTTCATCTTGGGCTGGTACAATAGGCCAGAAGTGGCCGCAGTACAAGGGACTTAGTCCCACTTCACTAGCAATAGTGACGATATCTACACTGAGTAACCGTGACAGTATCAGCTCTGAGTAACCGTGACGATATCAAGTCTGAGTAACCGTGACAGTATCAACTCTTAATTAACCGTGACGATATCAGTGAGCCAAGTCATATAATTCTACGTGGCTTATTTAACGACGCTGCCAGTAACTAATGCTGCAAATCATCATGTGATAGGATGATAGGTGAACTGGGAAATATTTTAAAGGAAGTGGTCTTTGCCTAATCGACGTAATGTCCCCGCCTTACCTGGAGGGACTGATGAAAACGACGAACATCAGTCGCAATACCCGGTGTCGCGATCGAGATTCGAACCGAGTACCTACTGAATAGGCGTCCAGATTAGTACCGCTACTTCAACCCGCTCGGTTAAGCTTCGTTGTGCTTGGTTTTATATATATTATAGTATATTAAACGTCGGCTGTTTCAAGCTGCAAGCTGGAATATTGCCACATGAATACTTTTATACACATGAATATATAAGCCTCTATGAAGACACCGGCAATATATCAGACTATACAGGGTGTTTGCAAATTTGGGACTACGGATTCCCCCAAGCGATTTCTAGAATAACATTGGCATAGTGCATAAATTTCATGAAAAAAAAGGTGTGATGTAATACATTATGTGTTCTCGTTATAGTTATATATGAAGTTGTAACTCGGACTTACGACTTAAACCCATTGCCTACCCCAAAATGGTGGTAAGTCGAATTCAGTATAACGTGGGACTTATACGGTTACGTTCCTGCAGCTCAAAGCTCAGAGCCGTTTTTTTTTTAATATTTTAACACTCTGTATGCTACCATTCTAGTATATCGTTATATACTCAATAAAGTATTAAACATATAAACCATTAAATACAGGCAAGTTAATTAGTATGTTACGAAGGATTCATAGGAAGTACAGTTCGAACTACAGAGAGTTTTATAAAATGGCAGAAGTTCGAAATTCGAGTTTCGAGTCGTAAGTCCGAAAATTCTTAAGTCAATTTTCGAAGTACGGCTGAGTACTGTTACCCACATGTTTTTAAAACAAAGAAAGGTTATATTTACTTCAATTTATTCTATATCAAGAACTATTTCCATTATATCATGCCCGAATTTGTTGGGGCATTTCTTTATAACATAAATTATCACAAGTAAACATAGTTTATACAGAGTCTGCAGTGTTGTCATTTCGTCTCTATTTTGCAGACGTTAGTGATGCTACTCGAACTGCAATGCACAAAACTGGCAACAATTTCACAGATATATTGTGAGATTGTTTACAAAACTAAACTATGCATATTGCGTGTCTAAAACATCTTTGTGTGTACGTCACGAATCGAGTAGGCAAGCTTATGGAAGAAGCGCTGTGTGTGTTTAAGCAGATTTCCGTCCGGTATGTTGATTTTGGTTGACAACGCAAGTTCAGATAGAATTTAATGACTTTCGTGTGATGACGTAAGGATCTCCGTCACAATATGTTTATGACGCACCGTCAGAGATGTTATGGACACGGAATAGCCACATTTCTTCAACGTTTTCTTCCATTCTTTAGGTCTGGGTGTTTCCAGAACACGACAAGCGGTTTCATGCATAAAGCGATATACGTATGTCCTTTTGCTTTTGTCGCTAGGCAGAAATATATGCTTTATTGGCATTTACGTGTCTTGCCTCCACACGACTCAAAGGCGGCGAAGAGTACGGAGAATGAGAGTCATCTTGTACTATTCAGACCCTGAGTTTGTTTCTAAGTAATGATACGAGTAAATCAGTGTTTAGAATGCGATGTTCTTACAGCTGTGGTTATGAAGAGTCCTTGCTTCTAGGAGAGAACGCCATGTAGTCCGTTGAAAATTAGCCGACGTTTCCAGAAAAGCCTAGGCACGGCAGATGCTACTGTTCTCAGTTTGAGCAAAGTCCTATTGAACAGCCACCATTCTTCGCGTCGTAGTGGGACAGGATGCCAAGGGCGCAGCCCTGGGACACGAGGTTGAGGTTCACGTCACAGCGGAAGTACCTGTGGCAATTCGATGGATCCGGGAACGTGTCGGAACTGCTTGTGCAGTGCAGTGTCGTCGTTCCTGGCGTTGTTGTAGTCGGAGTCGTGGTTGTGGTTGGAGTTGTGGTTGTCGTAGGAGTTGGAGTTGTGGTTGTCGTAAGAGTTGTAGTTGTGGTTGGAGTCGTGGTTGTCGTAGGAGTTGTAGTTGTGGTTGGAGTCGTGGTTGTGGTTGGAGTCGTGGTTGTCGTAGGAGTTGTAGTTGTGGTTGGAGTCGTGGTTGTGGTTGGAGTCGTGGTTGTCGTCGGAGTCGTGGTTGTCGTCGGAGTCGTGGTTGTCGTAGGAGTTGTAGTTGTGGTTGGAGTCGTGGTTGTGGTTGGAGTCGTCGAAGTCGTAGTTGTGGTCGGAGTCGGAGTCGTGGTTGCTACAGTTGGAGGCAGTGTCTGGTTCTGCGTGGAACTGCTGCAGTCACCAACCTCACAGTCCGTGTAGTGGGGGTCGAAATGCATGCTGAGGGGACATGTTCCTCTTGAGGCCTGCAGCTTGCTGTTGCAGCTATAGTATCCGCTGCAGTCTGCAGGATCCGGAAACAAGCCTTGGGAGGGGCACACAAACGCCTTGACGACGGAGTAACCCAGCAAGGCACTGAAAATCTAATTTGAACAGTTCTTCATTAATGTTGGGCCTGGCTTGTTTCTTTGGGGTACATGAGAGACACAATTGCAGAGACTAACCCCGCAGAGCAGAATTATTCTTCGTAGGATAACAGTGACTGACGTCAAGAAATTATCAGGATTTTATGGATCCTGAAGGCTCACAACCGCCCACCACTGGTACCAGTCCTGTGCCAGAAGAAGTTAACCGAAATCCTCCCAGCCTCTTATGTATGCGGATATAGTAATATTTTCAGTGTTGCTATCTCCAATATATGAATAATATAGTTTTAATATTTGTTATATTTCCTGTTTTTATTTGTGTTTTCATTTTATGTTTGTGCATGCCACATTGGCCTGTAGGTTTATCCACTCTGTTAGAGTAGTTGTATTGTTAAGTGGTTTGTGGGTAAATATTATGAGCGTTCTGCGAGACTAATTCCGCTCCTGTAACACAACTAATTATATAAAAACTTGGGAATTTTCTCCGCCATTTGTCAACATGAAAGACTGATCACCCTGAAGTGACAAACTATATGTTATCTGGCTATAAGTGTATGTTATCTTCATACAAATAACATACGAGTTCAGCTCACGTCAGCGTAATTATGTTCAGTCACATACGCTCCTTGTTTTAGGTTTACTTAACGATGCTGTGACTAGCAAGTATACTCGTATATGGCGTCGATTGATATGATGACAGTTGAATAGGAAACAGTTTGGAATGAAGCAGTTGTGTCTTGCTTGAGATACAAGGTGGTTCAAATATGAGCGGGACTCATTTTCTTTTAAAACCATAATTGCCAAACACTTACTTGCACATGTCAGTTCAACGTACTCCCCTCTGGAGTCACCACGTTTTTCCCAACGTTCTGTGGAAGCATCCTGATGCCCTTGTACTATTCGGAAACTTGGCAGAAATGAGTTAGGAAAACCACGAGAACCTCAGTCTGTTCAGCCAATGTGCCACGTAAGATTAGAACTAAGTACCTCATACTTCACCCCTACTCCAACTCTATTTATAAATAGTTATTTTCATCTTTATTAGAATGTCAGAGTATTTCATGTCTTAGTACCCGTAAGATCACAATTAACACATTTGAGACAGAAATATTTCTATCTAGCAAAATGACTCAAATTTAAAACTTAATAGGGACGTAAAGGCTTTCACGCCGGTCACGGTAGCCGAGCGGTCTGAGGCATGCACTGTCTTCGCTCGCTCGGAAGCCGGGATCGTGGGTTCGGATCTGTTTCCTGTGAGGTACGAACTGAATTCTTATATATTATTCTTATACACTGCCGGTCACGGTAGCCGAGCGGTCTAAGGCATGTACTGTCTTCGCTCGCTTGGAAACCGGGATCGTGAGTTCGAATCCCACTCAGGGCATGGATGGTTAGTTTGTGTGTGTGCGTTTTTCTGTGTTTGTGTACAGGTAGAGGCCTTGCGACGAGCTGATCACCCGCCCAAGGAGATGTACCGAATGTCTACAATCTAGAAAACCCGAAGTGAACGGAGAAGTTCATGGAGGTAGGCCTAGGCCCATTGGGGGCTGTAGTGCGAAGGAAAAAAAAGGCCTTCGACATATTTACGCGCTTTAGCTTTACGCGGCTTTCTTAAAGGAGGAGACTGAAGCAGAGATGAGGGTTTGCTCAGCCGCACTGTGGCCCTTGGTTCGCCTTAGCCTCTAACTGAAATAAGTACTAGGAATCTTCCTGGGGATAAAGGGCGGCCGGTGCGTAAGATTGACAACCTCACCGCCATCTATGAACTTGCTGTCTAGAGAATGTGGGATCCTCGACGTCTCACAACCCTGTGGCCCTCCACGGCCTGGTACAGGGATACCTTTACCTTACTTTGCCTGCATGTAGCCTAGACGGTGAAATGTATCAATACATTTTCATCTTCAATTATTTCGTACTGAATCGAAGCGGGCGGCAATGTATTATATACCTTATATATTTATATAATTTTATGAAATAATACGTACAAGCAGGCCCTCCCTAACACAAATCAAATGCTAAATATGAAGTTCAATTTTGTCACTGTTCAGTGGAAATCTGTATTTATCGTGGACACCTATAGAATTGCTTTTCCAAAGGAAAACTGTCAGTTTTGGGGGTGGGAGCCAGTAATGGTGCTTACAAACTTACTTTTATGCTGTTTGAGACTATTTCTGCTGAACGCCTTTAAATATTCAGGATATAAAGTAAGTAAGGTAAAGCTATCCCTGTAACAGGCTGTGGAGGTCCATAGGGTTGTGAGACGTCAAGGCTCCCACATTATCTAGACAATTGGCTCATAGATGGCGGCAAGGTTGTCAGCCTTACGCGTCAGTCACCCTTTACCCCCAAGAATATTCCGAGTACTCATTTCTGTTAGAGGCTGAGTCGACCCCAGGGCCATAGTGCGGCTGGAAGGATTAGGTCAATTGAAAGACTCCAGTGACCTCATCGGGACTTGAACCCGCGACATTTCAGTTTACTTAAAATTTAATGTTTATTGCTAATATTTGGTATATTTCCTACTGCTCTTAAATGTTTCTTTTCCCTTGGCACTACAGCCCCAGTGGGCCTAGGCCTACCTCCATGAACTTCTCCGTTCACTTCAGTTTTTCTAGATCTTACACATTCGGTAGGACTCCTTGGACGGTTGATCAGCTCGTCGCAAGCCTCTACCTGTACAGAAACACAGAAAAACGCACACACACAAACTAAACATCCATGTCCTGAGTGGGAATCGAACCCACGATCCCGGCTTCCAAGCGAGCGAAGACAGTACATGCCTTAGATCGCTCGGCTACCGTGACCGGCTCTTAAATGTTTACTTACTCAAATATCCTAGGGGGGTGTTCCCTATCCTGACATCACCCATAACTGATAGTTTCAAGGACTGAACTAAAATAATTTCAGATATTGACTGGATACTTACGCCACAAAATTTGATGCACTTACCATGTGAACTGCCATCACGCGTGTAACAGGCAGTGGGATCTCCATTTTGTTACGATGTTCTAGGCAGTGCTGTCAGCTGTTTTATATAACTTCTGTGTTGCATCACGTGACTCCCTTTCAGTTTCTCTTGACACACGCGATCTGTCTTTATCCTGTACATT
Organism: Cryptotermes secundus; assembly: GCF_002891405.2. Classification (NCBI taxonomy): domain Eukaryota; kingdom Metazoa; phylum Arthropoda; class Insecta; order Blattodea; family Kalotermitidae; genus Cryptotermes; species Cryptotermes secundus. The sequence continues at coordinate 298,326 of NW_019733329.1, forward strand.
GTACTGGCTGTATCTCGTATTTCATATAGCTTGTTGTAGCTTCTTCTAAATGACACTACATTATTTGGTGTTGCAGTATACAATTAAAGGGCACATAAATTTGTACACGCGCAGTGCAATTCACTTGTTCTCGCATACGTAGTTGAAAATAATTATTGAATGGCATTTCCTCTTGACGTAATTCTACGTCTGGGTATGTATGGTATGTATGTTGTGTGTATTGTGTATGAAATGGGATACTATTTATGAGTGGCTGTGTGTGTGTAATTCAGCAATGCGGATCATTCTTAGTAGTTAAGGGACAGAACCAATAGATGGCAGCAGGAAATGGCAAGTAGTTAAGGAGCAGGACCAGTAGATGGCAGCAGTAAACGACAGTGGACAGTTCCCGAGCTTCAGTCGGAATTGAAAATCGGTCATCTTTTTCACTAATGTTTATGTATAGGTCAAAAGAATTGACCGGTGTTATTAAAATATGTCCTTTTATAACAAAACAGCGTAAAGTAAGAATGAATTTCAGCCACTGTCATTTTTTTCTTTTACGGCTCGTTACGCAATTTATAAATGTAGATGACCCAGCAGTCAGATGTTACAAGTTGTCCCGGATAGCTCACTCATTACTGCTACTAGCTTATGGCCTGAACACCCGAGGAATCGGGTTTGATTCCCGGCAGGGGTAAACGATTTTTGTCTTGTCTACAGCGTCTTAAAATATATCTTATAGACATATGATGGGATGGGATGGATTGGATTGATCTGGCTCATGATAGGGACCAGTAGAGGGCTCTTGTGAACACGGGAATGAACCTTCGGGTTCAATAAAATGCTGGGATATTCCTGAGTAGCTGCAAATTTGGCTTCTCCTCAAGAAGGGCTCAGTTCCATAAGTAAGTAAGTAAGAACAGCGTCTAGACCCACTGTGGGGCCTACCCAGGCCCCATTCAGTGTGTAACCTGAGCTGTATCGCCGAGAATACTCGTGAAGCTTTCAGGGCCTGAAGATACCCACTCGCCTCCATCTATTTCCAAGGTTAAGAATGCGTGGGACTATACCTGCACTCCCCCCATACATGTTAAAGTGATGCTTTAAAGAAACATAGGGATATGTTTTTACTACAAGTTACAATGATGTGTAGACGCAATCAATTCTTGTGTCTTCTCGTTCGTCAGTTCTTAATTTGTTTAAATTTCAAGCATAAATAAAAGTATTATAGAACTTACTGACCGACTGTTTCTCCTCTGAATGTTTCAAGAAATCAGAATTGGAGAATAGATGGAAATACACCAAATATTACACAGTAAACAATAAAATTATTTTTTTAAATAATCTTCTATAGTCAATACCCTAGAAAGACTGGTAAAAATAATCTTTAAAAGTTTAAAAGTATACTGTTCCATAAGATTATTCCTTACATTTCGTCAAGTCGCTTTCCTTATCAGTAACAACTTGTGTACGCTGCGAATTACTGAAGTGGGAACAACATCAGCGCCGTTGAATATACATTCCTTGAGTTTCATTTTAATTTAAATTGGATGTATTTTATTAAATGAGGAAAGGTTCGAACATGGAAGGTTCTGGCTCGTTTGTCCTGTCGAAAAAGTAACAGAAATGCAGTATTTATTGAACAGCTGCAAAAGGACCCGCTTTTTATCGAGGATGCCTGCTCTTCATGTCACTATTGAAAAGCATAACAGCTAACTAACCAACTGTTTTTATTGGTAGTGGGGTGGGACCTAGTCTCTTGTACTGCGGCCACTTCTGTCCTATTGTACCAGTCCCAGATGGTAGGTGAGGGTGATTGTGTAGCAATTGGTGGAATGAACATTGGCAGGGGAAACGGAAGTACTCGGAGAAAACCTGTCCCAGCGCCACTTTTTTTTTTCATTGGCACCACAGCCCCAGTGGGCCTAGGCCTACCTCCATGAACTTCTCCGTTCACTTCGGGTTTTCTCGATCTTACACATTCGGTAGGACTCCTTGGGTGAGTGATCAGCTCGTCGCAAGGCCTCTACCTGTACACAAACACAGAAAAACGCACACACACAAACTAAACATCCATACCCTGAGTAGGATTCGAACCCACGATCCCGGTTTCCAAGCGAGCGAAGACAGTACATGTCTTAGACCGCTCGGCTACCGTGACCGGCCCAGCGCCACTTTGTCCACCACAAATCCCACTTGACCAGACCCCGGGATCGAACCCGGGCCGCCGCGATGGGAAGCCAGTGACTAACCGCTTGAGCTATGGCGCGTCCTCACTAACTAACTAACTTCATGGAGCTGAGCCCTTCTTGAGAAGCCGTCATTTGTGCAGCTACTCAAGAACTTTCCAGCATTTTATGGAACCCGAGGGTTCATTACTTTGTTCACAAGAGCCCTCCACTGGTCCCTGTCCTGAGCCAGATCGATCATGTCCATACCTCCCCGTCTTAGCTTTAAGATTAATTTTAATATTATCAGCCCACCTACGTATTAGGCTTCGTAGCGATCTACGTTCAAACATGCAGTGCGTCAGCGATTTAAAATTCCAAGTGAATTTAAAATTTTTTAACACAAGTCTGAATGTGAGAGGTTGAATAAGAAGTGAAAGAAGTGACGTGCAACAGGATGCTGCAGCACAGGAACACAAATAGGCTTTGTTTCGTGGGGAATTTACAAGAAGGGTGGTCATGTGACCCAAGGACAGGGGCAGGGGATAAATGAAGGAACTGTTTCCCAACCAATAAGAGTAAATATAAGATTTGGTTACTGCTTTTGCTCTTGTTTTTCACACACACACACACACACACACATATATATTGTATGTTCATATATTGTGGCGTATTTATTCGAAGTAAGAACTGTGGAGCAAGCAGAGACAGCCTTTGCTAGGATACGGCTCTGAAACAACATTCGTTTCTAGGCAACGGTTACGAAACAGACAAGATAACGACGTCCGTTGCTAGGCAGCGGATCCTTAATAAGCAATAATAGACGGCCACTGCTGTGGAACGGCTCGGTAAACACATTCCCGCGGAAACAGTATACCAGAATGAACGGTCTTGTCTGCGTGGGCCTTTTCGAGGAGTTATAAGGAAGACAGTTGTGGCAACCAAGTCAATTCTGTACGGAAGTCTGTGAAGAAAAGAGTCAGTTGGAAGGGAGCCATCATTCAGAGAGGATTTGAGCGCGAAAGCTGAAGGATCTCCACTGTTAGAAGCCGTTGCCAGGGAAAGGCTGGTGACGACACAGCAGGCTGGAAAAGGCTTAACGTGTGTTGTAGTGATTTGTGAAGTGTGGAGATCAGCGATAGCGCTGTAATTGCTTGTAGTTCCGAGTTGAGTGTTATAAGTAATCAATAAATCCTATATTCAATCCAGAACCCCGTCTATAGTCACTCATTATTACGTGACACCATATCACATTCCGTCAGAATGTCTGAGGATGTCATTTGGAGATAAAAGATGCACCAACTGCTGGTGCATTTTACAATTTCATGTTGTGGTCCCCTTGGTTATGACACCGTGTAATCTGGTACGTGGGTACCAAATTTTCGGAGGAACATCTCCATCAACACTGAAGATGGAGGCAATTCTTTCATCTGAATCGCTGATACCAACTACCAGGCTACACGGTGTTATAATCTAGAACACAACAATATCACCAGTCTTCACCGCCGTCGGAGCATCACATCATATTATTTTAAACTTCGCTTTGCAGAACAGGGCCGTGACGCTGACAGTAGCGGCCGCCAGGATAATTGATCAATGGCGAACCGAAAAGAATTTCGTAGGAAATGGTCTTGGCATAATAAAGGTATTATCTTGGAATTTCCCTGAGGAAGCTTGCGAAAAATAACATCGAGAATAGCTGAGAACGTCCTGACTAAAAGTCTCGAACTTTGCCGCTACACCAATCTGCTACGTGTGCAGCAGAGAGTTGTCAGTGAGCTATCAGGTCGGGACCGACCCGAACTCTTAAAATGAATGTTTATAATTTTTCTTAACAGTTTTATCAGGGCGGAACGCTGTAGCCCATGTTGGCAGAGCTTGAGAAGACGATATGACACGATTCTGTAATTGGTCTTACGTAAAGGTCTGTTTACACGAGAGAAGTTCTACTTAAACATATGATTTCACTCGGAAAATTTAAAACACGAATTCTCTTAAATAATTAGTACATTTAATGTAAAACTAATTCAAGTGAAGGACTTTTTGTTTGTGGAGAGTTCTGGTATGCAATGCCCTCTAGTGTCCGTTGAAAATCAACGGACGTTTCGCAGCAAAATGCCGCCTCCATCTTCAGATTTACTATGTAAGAAACCAGCATGAAAAAAGCAGCAAGCAAGCACCCAGTAAGCTCTATTTGCTGCCTGTTTGAGCCGGTTACTTCTTTGGCTTACTGTACAATTGGCCACTCACCTTGATCTACTGCCGAAGTTATTAGTGCATGGAACTATACCTCCACTCCCCCATACTTCTTAATCTTATGGTGCTTATTAAGGACAGGAATATGTTTACATGTAGTTTAGTATTTACTTTTAACTTGTACGTAATTACCGGTTTTGGGGCCCACGAAGCCTCTTCTAAAATTAGTACATCTTTCACCGGAGTTAATGCGACCAGGGCGTGATGCTGATCACTAACCTCCAACTTTTACCGTTCGGAGGAACGTCTGTTTACACAATATCTACACGGCCCCACATCCCAGAAGACGGCATTCTTCATAGTCACCGCCGAGAAATCTTACAACTTTTGCCGAGTTCAAGAAAAATGGATCTATACACCCACTCCCCAAAGTCTTCGTGGCTTAGTGTTTAATTAGTTAAGCACAGGAACCTTCATTCCACAAATTGCTCCACGATCACCCTCACCTATCATCCGGGGCTGGTACAATAGTCCAAAGTGGCCGCAGTACAAGGGACTTAGTCCCACCCCACTAGCAATAAAAATAATAATAATAATAATAATAAGCACATGGACACATGCAGATATACGTTACCTGTTACTTTTAGCTTGTACATAAGTAAGCGTTAAGCAGTGAGTACATTAAACTTGTTACTTGAGCCACTTTAGCAGTCAGGTGCTGGGGAACGGTAAAAGGTGGATCCCACTGACAGATCTTAAGAACATGAGGAGGATGACAGGCGAGATAGTGACGAGCCTGTTGAATATTCTGCACAGCGCCGCGACGCCATATTTGTGTAAGGCGATATGCAAGCAATTTACACACGTAATAAAAGGAATAAACAGCACCTGAAGGAAGAGATAATGGAGCCCACCTTGTAAAGCGAACCTGCTATTACTCCTTCCTTTCTAGAGAGAACACGATAAAACAGGAGAAAGTAGAACTTTTCGAAGTCAAATTTCAATTCCGTACTGTGCTCGCTTACGCAAAGCAAACAGCTGAACTGTAAGATATGTGTGGGTGGAACTCAGACAAGTGACACGCCATCAGAGGCCTGGCTTTGTGATAACTCTGGTTTGTATCATGGATTTATTTTCCATTTCCTTCTTTGTCATTGTTTACGTCTTTCTTTATGTTTCCAAAATTTTTAATTGTTAATTTTCTTATTATCTCCCACTGACGAAACCTGATCTCAGGAACATATATACAAACTGTATGCGATTGAGACTGACACACCTCAGTAGCACGTAAAGGGCGGCCGGCGTGTAAAACCTTACCGCCATCTGAGAGCAGACTATCTAGATAATGTGGGAGCCTCTACGTCTCACAACCCTATGGTCCTCCACAGCCTGTAACAGGGATAGCTTTACCTTCGAGAATACCAAAAGACGCACGAAGTTCTGGAACTCAGCAAACCCAAGCGTAATGCGCTACCGTGAGACTCATTTAGAATTCATTACATCATACGTTTTATGCAACATATCTCCCAAATGTCAGCTAACCCAAAATATTCTTTCGTGTTAAGGGAAAGTTCAGATTTAAACCTGCCAGTCAGTGTGTGGAACGGTATCACAGCGCTGTGAGTTGTGCACTGAACACGGAGGATCTCGTTTCGTACAATTCTTGTAGACTGAGTCAGTGGTAAAGATGTTTCTAGCGTATCTGAACGTTACTTCTGGGCCACTCTGTATGACATCGAGGGATTTGTGAGTAGGAAACGGGTGTGGAGTGCTTAAGCGTTACAGCTTTGCTTCCACCGAGAGGGAGTGAAGAACCACGAGAAAGCTTAATGAGAGGAAGATGTTCCGGGCGAGAATCGAACCAGGGGTTCCCAGACATAGACATGGAGCTGCGTATATACACAGAATTCAATCCGCGTAGCCTATTGATCTAGGAGTAAACGTTAACGTGCACCTTGTAGCCTACTTTTTTATTTTGAAAAAAAAAACAAAACAAGAAGTTTAAGAGGAGCCGCGATAGCTTAGTCGGTATTGCGACTTACTACAGACTGTACAACTGAGGCGTCGGAGCTCGAGTCCCGATAGGGTGAAGAATTTTCTCCATACCGTCCAGACTGGCTCTGAGATCCACCCAACCTCCTATCCAATGGGAACCGGGGGTAAAGCAACCGGGCGTGAAGCTGTGACCACCAACCTCCGACCAGTGCCGGCGTCAAGAAAATGTGGATCTGTACACCCACTCCCACATACGCGTTTGTGGAGTAGTTAAGCACAGGGTCAACTTTACCTTCCCTTACCATTAACAGGAAGCTTGTGAGAATTGTGTAAATTAAGCCGTCAGCACACAGAGAAGTATCTTCAAGATGAAAACAAAGTATCGCCATTGTTTATTATGGGGAATACCCCTTTTGGAGAATGTAAACTAATAATATGCGCAAAATCCCAGTGGTGCCCTGTGGTTGTCTAAAATTAAAAATAGTTAAAACATACTGTATTAGGAACTTTGTTATTCAGTATCAATAAAGTTATTAATGTAATATATCTTAAAATCGGTTCAAAATTTATTAATTATTTTTAGTCTTTAAGTTTAATAACTCGTCTAATTATATGTTTAGTTCTATGATTATTTCTAAAAGTACTCCCAAAAATTTAGCTAAGAATAAAAATAGTTGAATGTTGTCGTTACCAAGTCATGGGGCGCTGTGCCGGTTACGGAACGCACAACAGGATGCAAATCATAAAGACCTTGATGTCTGTCTGTCTGTCTGTCTGTATATCCTCTCATTCGATTCCTTTACGAGGCTTATGAGACCAGTTTACTCTATGTGCGTCCTTGTGTCCCCTTCTGTCTTCATCGTTTTCTTTACGATACGTTTAGTAGTTAGGAGACATGCAATAACTTGGTTGAGGCATTGTTCTACAAGCCGGAAGGAAACGGGTTCGATTCCCAATGAGGTCATGGGAATTTTCAATTACCTGATCCTTCCAGCCGCACCTTGGCCCTGGGGTCGACTCAGCCTCTAACAGAAATGAGTACCAGGAATATTCGTGGGGGGTAAAGGGCGGCCGGTGTGTTAGGCTGACCTCACCGCCATCTGTGAGCCGATTGCCTAGAAAATGTGGGAGCCTCGACGTCTCACAACCCTATGGGCCTCCACGGCTTATTACAGGGATAGCTTTACTTTTAGTATTAAAGGAAAGTAGGCGGTTAGTTCTTCCCAGAACTTCTTGTTCTTAGAGCGCGTTAAGCAGTAGCGCTTTCATTTAAGAGAGCGGCTACGTCGGTGGGTGGGTAGGAGCATGAAGACGCCTCGGGTACGGCCTACCTGAGCTACCTCGACTGTAACTGAGCTGTCATTCCCTTGATCTTCTTAGCTACTTCTGTACACAATTGCTCTCTCCACCCCGCTACCCTTGCTCGCAGAATGTAAATGTATTCATCCCTCCTTTTGAATTGTGGCGCAGTTTTATCTCACACCACGTGTTATCGTGTACTGTAAACACGGTAAAATAATGAAGAGGTCGCGCCATAGCTCAAGCGGTTAGTCGCTGGCTTCCCACCACAGCGGCCCGGGTTAGGTCAAGTGGGATTTGTGGTGGACAAAGTGTCGCTGGGGCAGGTTTTATCCGAGTACTTCGGTTTTCCCTGCCAATCTTCGTTCCACCAATTGCTTCACAATCACCCTCACCTATCATCTTGGACTGGTACAATAGGACAGAAGTGGCCGCAGTACAAGGGACTTAGTCCCACCCCACTAGCAATACAAAAAATACATAATTAAAATATAATTAAGAACTATACATACTTGTGTAATATGTCCTATTAAGGTAGGTTGTTACAATCGTAACTTTTAAGTCATAGTGTTTTTGCGGACATATGGCGATAGTTTTCTTGCTCTTGTACATGCGTGCAGTCTTATTATTTGACGGGTACCTCTATTTACGTGTCTGGTAGGAAGGCGGACCGCAACCCTGAAAGTGATATGAGATTGTGTCGATCTCTGCTTGACAGTGTATGAGATACACGCCACGTGCTCCCCGAAGAAGGTTTCTGTTCCTCTGCAGGTGCGTGTACCACTGGTATGAAGTATTGTGTTGTACCAACCTTCTCGGTTGGGTCAGTACAGGGGGTGGGGGTGTTGACAACTTTGGTGCAAAATTCGAAGTGAAAACATTTTGCCTTATGTGAGAGGACGGAACGTGAGTCTGGGGGAAACTTCTGCGCACCCTTCGTCAGTAGGGTCAGTAGGGGGAGGGTAGACAAGGCAACGAATTCATAAAGAAGTAGACAATTTTTGACACCTAGGTGTACATATTTCTGTATATTTGTTGTTTATTTAACGACATGCTCAACAACTCTGAAAATGTAGCGCAAAATGTTTGGACGGAAGTGAACAACCGATTGGGAGGGATGTGGGGAAATAAACTGCCGTTGCCTGAGGAACTGAGGTGTACCACGAGAAACGTTCGGTGTCCCAGTCCAGATTCTAACCTGGAAACTTCCTGATACAAGTTAGATGATATATAGTTTCTGTTAACGTGCTTGGTGACAACATGTAGATAGGAGGATAATATTAAAATAAATCTCAAAGAAATTGTTTGGGAGCGTGTGAACCGGATTCATCTGGCTCATGATAGGAATTAGTGGCTGGAATTTGTGAACGCGGTAATGAATCTTCGGGTTCTATGAAATATTTGGAATTTCTTTAGCTATCAGGACTCTTAATACATTTAGTTAGGCGGTTGTACTTAGACAGTTCATGCACTGTTAGCAGATGCCAAGGGTACATATATTATTTTCAACATCATAGTGTCCAAAGCCAAAGAAACACAGATAACGTTGAGGTCTGAGGTTCGTGTCACAGTTGTAGTAACCGCGGCAATCCTTGGGATCAGCAAATCGCCCGGAATTTTGGCAACGAAATTGTACGTCAGAAGTATTCGTGTCATTCGCTGCTGATATTCCAAATCGCGATGGCTTCGTCAGGACAGAACACCCACCGACGCTGCACCCTCTTCTTATTGGATGATAGTATGCCCACCAGAAACACGATTCATGTTTAGCTTGAAGCGTGTTTGTACAGCGGTAGTAGCTATGGCAGTCATCAGGATCAGGAAAAGTACCTTCTTCAGCGCACTGATAACCCTTGGTAGCATTTCCGGGGCTCGATACTGTGACCGTATCAGCCCCAAGTGTAAGCACCTGGAAACAGAAATGTACATCCTAGAAGTGCAGCTCCGATTTAAACAGCGCAAAATCAGATTATTGAAAAATTCATACGTGTATATTGTAACGTGTTTCGTTACTGAATACGCCGTAGAGATCGTTAATTGGTTTATTGAACAATCTACAAATATCGGCTACAATTAATTATCACAATATTACGGGTTTCCACTCTTTACAAACCCTACAACAAAATCTCTTAACACTATCTTCACTTGTCTTCGCGTACTATTAGCGCGGGAGCTATACAAGTCTCGCTGAATTACGCACTCCAAATATAACTGGTTATCACGAACTATCACTGATTCTCGCACACGCGTCTGTAGCTCGTAACTTGCGAACTGAGAACTCGTTGATAACACACTGATTCTCGCTTGCTGCTCAGCCGGCTTTTATTCCGTTTGCTGTTGCTAGGGTTTCCCGCCACGTCACTACTGTGACGTGGCGTATAGCCTAGCAACGCTGTTACCTCTTGGTGACGTCACCGCTGTTGCCTCGCGTTGCATAGCCACCAGGTTGCGGGGACTCGGCTAACTTCGGCTCCGCTCGGCACGTCACCGCGGGGAGAGTGGCGGGGTGATGACTCGCCTATTACGAGAGCGCTAGGTTACCGCCACGTGCCGCTGGGGAGGTAGGGGTCCTCCGTTGCGCAACATGTCACAATATTATACAGGACGTGTCAATTAAAATTCAAGTAAAAGTACGCCGTCATATACATCGGTATTGTTGTCTTATTCGATACTTCATTGTCAGGGAGCTCAGTAGTAACAAGAAGAGCAGCCAAATATTTGGATGCGATGTAATATTCGAAAACGAACACGCGTTCCACTAGTCAATATATGTATTATGCTCGAACCTGCAGAGCTTCTGCGAAACTGACAACAGCGGCAGCCTAGCAACTAAAGTGGCGTTTGCAGGAACATCACGAGGAAAGTTAGAAGAGTGCATTACACGGCGCAACAGCCCCTGATTTCCTTCTTGTTCCATAAAATGTGTTTGTTGTTTGGTTGCGTTTCAAATGGTACACCATATATAATAAAAGGTAAATATATCCCTGTATCAGGCCGTGGAGGCACATAAGGTTGTGAGACGTCGAGGCTCCCACTTTTTCTTTAGACAATCGGCTCACATATGGCATTAAATTTGTCAGCCTTAAGCTCCGGCCGCCATTTAACCCCCAGGAATATTCGTGGTACTCATTTCTGTTAGAGGCTGAATCGATCCCAGGGCCATAGCGCGGCTGGAAGGATTAGATCAATTGAAAAGAATCCAACTGATGCGGACTCGAACCCGCGACCTCCCGGCTTGTAGCACAGTGTCTGAACCAACTACACTACCGCTTATTTATGTGTTATATTTACAGTAAACTTGAGAGTATAAGGACTGATTGTAGTTACAACTTGTGAATGTCCAATTAATCGATTCGCCAATCCAAAGCCACGTCTATAGTCACTCCTATACGTGCCAATATATACGGCATTATGTCCCAGAAGAGAACACTCTTCATTTTCTTGCCTGTTCGTAATGCCCATCTTGTCAAATATGCACAGAAATATATGTACTCACCATTTGCGTGTAAATTACAAGCACAACAGGAAGACCCTCCATTCTGGTCGGTGTATTACGGCTGGTGTGTTGACAAGCTGCCAGTTGTCGTTATATAGAGTCTCTGAGACTGACGCTCGCGTGCGAGTGTGTGAAGAAGGACGGGGCCCATTCACACGGCGGCTCATATCGGATAAACAATAGGGAGACCTTCGTACGGCTGTTTGCTGCATGATGCTCACGCATGCGTATAAAATGTGTTCACGCACAATAGCTCAGATACGGGTAAGAAAGTGTACACAGCTCACACCAAACGGATCTACATCGCTACTTAACTTCAGCACTTATTTCCTTGCTTACTCATTGGCTCTGCGGTAAATAAAGGGACTTAGAGTGCTCGATAAAGGGCCCACATATCTCTGCAGCATCCAGACATACTCTGGGGCCCACCCAGCCTTCCATTCAATGGATACCGGGGGGCTCTTTCCCCGACACTGATCTTGACCATTCGCCTCCATCTGGTGCCGAGGTCAAGACAGTTGGCTCTAGTTCTCCACCCCCCCCATACGTCTTCATGGCGTGGTGCTTAATTAATTAAATAGAGAGACAACTTTTGTCTTCTCGTCTGCTGTCCAAATATATAAAAATTAGAATATACAAAACGGTAATTTTGCCTGTGGTTCTGTATGGGTGTGAAACTTTGTCTCTGACATTAAGGGAGGAACATAGACTGAGGGTGTTTGAGAACAGGGTGTTGAGTAGAATATTTGGACCGAAGAGAAATAAGGTGACAGGAGGTTGGAGAAAACTGCATAATGAGGAGCTTCATAACTTGTACTCTTCTCCAAGTATAATTAGAATGATCCAAGTCAAAGGGGGATGAGATGGACAGGTCATGTAGCACGAATGGGGGAGACGAGGAATGCGTATAGTATATTGGTGGGAAAGCCAGAAGGAAAGAGACCACATTAAAGACCAAGGCGTAGGTGGGTGGACAATGTTAAAATGGATTTTAGAGAGACAGGATGGGATGGTATGGATTGGACTGATCTGGCCCAGGATAGGTACCAGTGGAGGGCTCTTGTGAACGCGGTAATGAATCTTCGAGTTCCATAAAATGCTGCGAAAGTCTTGAGTAGCTGCAGAATTGGCGGATACTCAAGAAGGGCTCACCTCCATATGTGAGTGAGCGAGGGACAACTTTACCTTTTACCCTTTGCTTCTATCTCCGTATTTACAGCAAGGGATTGAAGTTCTCATATCTGTGACTATAAAGATGAGTGGACCGCCGTGTAAGTTCGTCAGTTCTTTATCAGTCCTGATTTCACACGCCCCTTCCTCAGTCGCTCGTTTGTACACTTTCCTAAACAATTTGCTCTCCCACGTAATAACATAATATTATTCTCTTCGGTCATGAATAGTGTTTCTAATCCAATCATCCAGTCCAAACCCCGTCTGTAGTGACACACCCCTAATACGTGACAGTATTCTTCCGAAACGACGACAAAGGCATAGGAAGCTACGTGGCACCACATTCCAGAAGAGAGTGTGGTTGATAAATTATAGCTTTTTCTTAGTGTAATGTAAGGGGTTTCATTAAACTATAACAACTGAAATTGCGTTCATGCTTAAAATTTGTTACAGATTAGGGCGCCAAATTGCACACATCCGTACAGAAATTTCTGTGACGTAACACATCAACTGTTATGCACCAGTTAGGTACTGAACGTGTTCAAGTAGAGGAAGGTAGTAGGTTCGAATCCCAGTCGGGGCATTGGCTGTACTGATTGAGGTGTTCCTGGTTTCCCAAATAAATGCTGATATAGTGCCTCGGTCAGGCCACGGCCACTTCCTGACAAATATATTGCAATTCATGTCGTCCTATCATTAGATGCTCTCAAGATTAGCTACTGACGTCGCCGTTGTATACAACAGCAGACTCCGTGGTTTTAGTCCGCAAGCGAACTATACCGACAGAGCGACAGCTACTTGTCGGCGAAGTTAGCGCTAACTTTAGCGGATAGAGAGTGTCACGTGGTCAGTGGAAAGAATCCCCACGGCCGTTAATTTCGGTTTTCTAGATCGCAGCCGCTGTTTCCTTCAAACAACTCCTCAATTATCATCACGAGGCTGAGTGGACTCCGTTCCAGGCCCACTACTTCTCAGAAAAATTGGTAGCACTGGGAATCGAACCCGGATCTCTGGATCTGTATCCAGGAATTCTGACCACTAGAATACAGAGGAGGTCTTGGCGCCTTTGTATAACCTTCTCAAAAGAAGCCATTTTGTTTTCACCTTACGTCAGTGTTGAAAGAAGAGCTAGCAGAATGGACTTATTCACTTTTATGTCCGCAGTTGATTTCTCTTTGCCAATAAGCTACAGGTTTCAGAGTGTGTCACACTTGTGTACGGTTTAACACTCAATTTGTAATCATTTGTGTAGGAACGTAACCAGGGCACATCCCACATGTTTCCTTGAACAGAGTACAGAGTCTTTTGTGGTGATACAAGTTTACTCTGTTATTCGCCCTGTCATTTCTGCGTACTAGTACAATACACCTACACAGAATGCGTTAGAAAAGAATGCCTGCTCGTGTCTGACCTTCACGTCACCATATACCATAAGTCCTTTGACTCTGCGTGAGTTTATAAATAACATCAAGGAATATTGCTCCTGTATTTATACCTGTCCGTTGTGAACAGAATGGGCAATGAATTTGGTTGAGTGCACTAACCGAGATAGGAGCCGGGGTAGCTCAGTCGGTATATCAATGGGATACGGGCTGGAAGACCGAGGGGTCGGAGTTAGAGACCCGGTAGGGACAAGAATTTTTTCTTCTTCGCTTTGTCCAGACTGGCACTGAGGTCCACACAACCTACTATCCAATGGGTACCGGGGGTTCTTACCCCGAGGCGTGAAGCTGACCACTCACTCTAGCTAGTGCTGAGGTTAAGAAAATGTTGATCTATACATCCACTGCTCCATACTCCTTCATGGCATAGTGCTTAATTAGTTAAGCACAAGGAAGCTTTACCTTTTTATCTTTCCCACTAACCGAGGTAGAGATCGTTGCTATGGGTTATTCAAACAAAAACGTCACCCTCCTTCCCACAGCGCAGTTGCAACCACTGTCCCGCTACTTCTTGCCCTATTTGTTACGCACAATCCAACGGACGGATCTAAACACACGACACGTAGCTAATGAGAATAGAATAGGTGGATCATTGCATCATATAACCTCCTCACACCGTGCAGCGACTGGACTGTGGGCTGCACAACCGAATAATCGGGGTTCGGTTCCCGTCTGAGTCAGATTTATCTTTTCCATTGCAGCAAATGAGGTTTCTGGAGGTTACTCATTTTCCTATACAATGGGCACCGGAGGTTCAATTTGCATGGAACTATACCTCCACTTCTACATGCCTCTAAATGGCCTAGTACTTAATTAAGCTGTGGGAAAGCTTCATGTGTTCTTACTGTTGAGTTTAGTGTCCTTGGAAATGACAAGCAAAGACGCAGAAACAACATCTGTCTGAAACAGTTATACAATAGCCGTTGCTAGGTTATGACTCTGTAAACAACTGGCGTTTACTAGGTTATGGCCGTAACAGGTCGTAACGCACATCAGTGGAGTAACTGGAAAGCGATGTTCTCTACGCGGTACAACCAAACACAACTCATTGCATTTTAATATCGATAGATAATTATCTACATATTTACCCCTGCATGTCTCGAACACCGCTAATTTATTTTCGGGGAATTCTTCCAGTAAAAATATTTTGAATTAAATGTATAACAGATTAAAAGTTCTTGCAACGCTTGTGTGTGATCAAAAATTAAGAATTTAGTATTAAATCTGTAATTTCCTAGCGATGTTGGGTTAGTAGGCACGAAGTATCATTTGATTATCTTTATTTTTATGTTTCATCGTTTTTTAATACTTTATACATATATTTCCGTCTCAAATAGAACTTATTATCTTGTCCCACTTCTCGGTCACTACATGTTTCGACCGCAGACTGCCATCATCAGGTGTTGTCTATCCTACCACAACTGTTCCACTGTAACATAATTGCATGTCGCGCGTGAAGGCAGTGTTGATTATAAATAAGATTAGAACTGAAAATTAGAATTAGACTTCTTGCATGTAATTCTCGGCGATCGCTCGGTCGGTATAGTTCGCTTGCGGACTACAGGACACGGAGTCTGTTGACTTCTTGCGTGTTATTGAACACTCTAGCCATCATATATTGATGAGATATATTTATCTGAACTGCGTAACTAACTCACGAAAGTACAACGGCAAGGAACTATCAAAATTTATAAAACTAAAAATGTCAACAACAACACTTCATAACACAACACATATTTATATTACAGCAAATACCAACGCCTCAACAGAACAGTGCAACGCAATATCAACAAATCTACTTTCAGATAAATATATTTCAATGAAAATACCATTATAATTATATATTTTAATTAATAATCAACATTGCCTTCACACGCTATATCTAATTGTAACATACAGTGGAACAATTTGGCAAGATAGCACCTGATGATGGCCGTGTACGGCCGAAACATATAGTGCTAGAGAAGCAGGACAAGATAATAAGTTGCAGTTGAGACGGAAATATATGTGTACAAGTAAATACATCTATGAAACAAGGCGCTTAAGTACTATATCGTTTTAATAATTATTTTTTAATTTCACATGTTAGACTCTCAGCAATATTATTTTCTTTCCGCACAACTAGAGAACACGTGAATGAATTTTGAGTTATGTTCACATTTAATTGTGCTTGTTACTGTGTAATCACATAGCATGGCGGTTTGCAGATTTACGCACATCGGAGGAGCAAATATTAATGTTTAGCAAAAGCCGAAAGAACAGCCAGATTTTGCGGCATCGAACTTCGTAAGAATGATGCATGTGCTGTGTTGCGGGTTGCTTATCGTGTCACATCTGTAGTAACTGTGGCAGTCCTCAGGATCAGCATACCCCCCTGTATCCGGGCAAGTGAACGGCCCCGCCGTTGTTGGCTCGCTGGTTGTTTCTTCTGTCGGGGTAGTTTCCGGTCCTATCGAGTCGCCTGTTGTTGGATCAACGGTTGTTTCTGATACAGTAGTGTCATTTGCTGCGATTACCGGGGCTTCGGTTTGGGGGTTAACATTTGAGTTCTGCGTGCAGTTTTTGGAATCTCCAATATCTCCAAAATCTTCATCACAAATTATTTCGTATTTTACGTCGACCGTAATCTTGCTTCGTGCAGGATTTCCACTTATATCTGAGATCTGTGAAATGCAGAACAAATGTTTAAGCAAAACCATTACAACAAAACAAAAACAAACAAACTCCGTGGCCTTTAATCCGCAAGCGAACTATACCGACCGAGCGACCGCCGCTTGTTGGCGAAGTTAGTGCCAAATTTAGCGGATAGAGGGTGTCGCGTGGTCAGCACAACGGGTCCCCACGGCCGTTAATCTCGGTTTTCTAGATCGGAGCCGCTACTTTTCCATTCAAATAGCTCCTCAATTATCCTCACGAGGCTGAGTGGACCCCATTCTGGACCCACTACTTCTCTGAAAATCTGGTAGCGCCGGGAATCGATCCCGGCACCTCTAGATATGTAGTCAGGAACTCTGACCACTAGTCCACAGAGAAACCAGTACAACGCCCGTTGATGATTCAACAGGAAGTCTCCTCCTGTGTTTTGTATATATTCTCCATCTACTGTGGGATCAGAGTTGCGTCATCTTCACTTAATGACGTAGAACATTACGTCATAATTTGACAGTTACTAGAGTCCATTCTCATCATATCTACAGTCTTAATGCGCCGGCGGGAAATTCAAACGCATTTACACAAGGTATGATGTGCCTTGGTTCATAGAGTGAATGGATTATTAAGTTTCGGGCTATATGACCCGCGTTTGATTCTCGGCAGGCCAAGATTTTTCTCTTCTCCACAGCTTTCAGACCGGCTCTGGGGCCCACCCAGCTTCCTATCCAAATGGTACCAGGGGTAAATGGAAAGCGGAGTGAAGCTGACCGCTCACCTCCATTTGGTTCCGTGTTTAAGAATGGTGGAGCTACGTCTCCACTCCCCCATACGTTTTCATGGCATAGTGCTTAAATAATTAAGCACAGGGACTATTTTTTACTTCCCCTGTTCTTCCGTATTCCTTTCCACTTCTACAAGTTATCGAATGGTACAACGAGGCCAGTTTAACGCCATATCCCATGAATGACACTCACAAATAGTCAATCGTAAACAATCTCCTTCACATAAGTACGTGTATATAGATCTTCACAAGCGGTAGTGTAGTTAGTTGAGGTATCTTGCTACAAGCCGGAAGTTAGCGGGTTTAATTTTCGATGAGGTAATTGAATTCTTCAATTGACCTAATCCTTCCAGCCGCACTATGGCCCTGAGTTCGGCTTAGCCTCTAACAGAAATGTGTACCAGGAATCTCTCTGATGGTAAAGGGCGGCCGGCGCGTAAGGCTGACACTCTCGCCACCATCTGTGAGCCGATTGTATAGAAAATGTAGGAGCTTCGACGTGTCACAACCATATGAGCTTGTTAATATCTTTTATATTAATAATCACACGAACAAAAGTAACAGATATTCTTGTTGTCATATATATAGTGGCAACGGTCTACATTCCGATCAGGAGGTGAATGGTTCGAATCTCGGCCAGAATATCATAATAACTGCAATTCTTCGTAATTTGTCTCACTCCAGTCAGCATTTCAGGCCACGTTGTATTTGGTCGATAGTGGCTAATGAATTGGAGAACATTTGCAGGGAAGTGATCGTGGCCTACTTTTAAAGCGTTGCCCCAGAACTTCACCTGGAGGGAGTGAAGAAAATAATACATTTCGTAAGGACAGATATTTCGGTCGGAATTCGAACTGGGCACCTGTCGAATAGAAGTCGAAAACGTTATCACTTGGACTTAATTGGTTAAGAAACTTACCGTCACAATTATCAGAACACCCAACAGAGATACGAACCGCGGCCACTCCATCTTGTATAACAGTGAACACGTGTTTCTGTCTTTCGCCCCATTTTATACAATGCTTGCCCTTGAACATATCCAATCATCCGTGCAGAGCACTTCGGTCACACCTGAACAAATATTATCACAGACATCAACACAGACCCCCGGGAAGACGTTGAATCTGTGAAGGAGGGGCAATTATTACGTGGGTATAAAACCAGGAAAATGTTACGCGCGCCATTTCTAAATTACGTAATTCAAGCCTGGGCATGAGTTCTGGGTGCTTTCATATAAAGCTGCAGGTAAAAGGTAAAGTTTAAGATTTTAGGTTCTGATAGCTGTGGTTATGAAGATTTACACCTTCTGGGATATAACACCGTGTAGTCCGTTGAAAGACAACCAACGTTTCGGAGGAACATTCCGCCTCCATCATCATGGCCGAAGAATAAGCCGAGAAACACGCAAGAGTGAAGAAAGGAGCATAATTTTGCCAAACATCCTTCGCTCAAGAATTTCGTCTTCTGGGATGTAACGTCGTGTACTCCGTTGAAAGTCAGTCGCCGTTTCGATGGATGATATCGCCTCCATCATCAGTATCGAAGAATTAATCAAGCAGGAAACGAGGATGAAGCAAGTAACAAGCAGAGCTCTGTTACGTCGGTTGGCTTTCAACAGATTATATGCGTAACATCCCAGAAGACAGAACTTTTCAAAAGGTAAAATTGTCCCTGCATTTAATTAACCTAGCACCACGACATGTAGACGCATGGGGACGTACAAGCATAGATCCACGCTTTCTTAACATCATCATGGAAAGTAGTGGTCAGTGTCCCTTCCCTGCGTCTTTCCTCCAGAGAAACTTGGTAGGTTCCAGAGCTGGTGTGGACGCTGTGGAGCACAGACAAGGAGTTTGCCCCAGCCTGGCATCGCAACCCGTACACTAGTCGCCTTACGGACTCAGCTGTTCCGACTCAAAATTGTCGCTGTGCCATGAAGACGCATGGGGAAGTGAATGTACAGCTCCACGCATTCATAATTTTGGCACTAAATGGAGGTGAGTTGTTAGATTTACCTCCCAGCCGATTTTCCCCTGGAAAGAAGCCCCCGGTACCCATACAATAGGAGCCTGGTTGTGCCCGAAACCGGTCTTGACACTATGGGGAATAGAAAAATCATTTTCCAACACTGTAAATCAAACCGCGATTCCTCGGGCGTCCAATCAATAGCCCGTCGCTGTAAGACGAAGTCAGTATCTCATTTTTGTTAATTTTGTTTTAAATTTGAAGCCTGAAATTAATGTAAATCATACAAAATTAAGTAAGTAAAGCGATCCCTGTAACAGACTGTGAAGGCCCTTAGGGTTGTGAGACGTTGAGGCTCTCATATTTTCTGGACAGCCGGCACAAAGGTGGCGGTGAGGTTGTTAGCCTTACACGCGGTCCCCCTTTAACCCCAAGAACATTCCTGGTACTCATTTCTGTTAGAGGCTGAGTCGACCCCAGGGCCATAGTACCGCTGGAAGGATTAGGTAAATTGAAAAAATCCACTTCATAAGGATTCGATCCCGCGACCTTCCGGCTTGTATTTAAAAAAATAGTTTCCGCTTTACAGAAAACAAACTGTCTCAACTACTAAGAGGCTAAGCTGTTCAGATAATAATCTCAGTACGCCGTGTGTGTAAGATGAAAAATTGTGGGCGCTCTCTTCCGAGATGTGACACCGTGTAGTCCGCTAGAATTTAACCGGCGTTTCGAAGGGACACATGACTTTCAGCCTCCGTTTTGATAGCCACTATCTTGCCTTACAATTCAACCCAGAAGATGGAGGCAGTAGTATAGTCTACATACTAATAACAAACAAAAACAAACTCCGTGCCCTATAGTGCTCAAGCGAACTAACTCTACCGACCCAGCGACCGCCGCTTGTCGGCGAAGTTATTGCCAAGTTTAGCTGACAGAGGGTGTCGCGCTGTCAGCGCAACGAATACCAACGGCCGTTAATTTCGGTTTTCTAGACCGGAGCCGCTATTTCCTTGAAATAGCTCCTAAGTTATCATCACGAGGCTGAGTGGACCCCGTTCCAGACCCACTATTTCTAAAAAAATCTGGTAACACCAGGAAAAGAACGCGGGACATCTGGATGTGTAGCCAGGAATTCTGACCACTAGACCACAGAGGCGACTGATAGCATCGCAAAATAAAATTGGGTGAGTTCAGTTCAGGAATATATGCTGTGTCTGCTGTGCCATTGGTGGATATGTCTGAAAGTTAATTTTTGGGCAGTATTTACTTGTCCACCGACTTCGACAACACATCAATGAAGAAGCGTCCAGGCCTCTAAATGTGGGAAACCTAACCAGGCGACTCAAACGGACCAAACCTTGCGAACTAGCCAAGCAGCCCGACAGCTGAGTGATCTGATGGGCGAACTTAACTTCATATAAACTTAGTAACTTGGTGTCAAATTAAAACAGATTGTTAGTTCAAGCGAACTAGTCTTTGTAACATTCTGCTTACATCTTGTAGCAGACAGTAAATAATAAAAAAAAATTACTTGTCCCCAACAGATTATTGTAACAAATGGTGAGCAGGTTGTCTCTGTGACGTAGTGTCTTACAGTTAAATTGAACAGAAACATTGCCAGAGTTGTGACAGCTATTTGCGCTTCGTAAAGTCTGCTGGAGAGCATTCGTGTGCATGCAGATTGCATTAATAACACTTGCGAATATGTAATGGAGTTCTTTATTAAAACATTTGACTAATTGAGTCTAAGAAACGCAAATACCTATTAAACATGTTGAACAGAAGGATAAAAACAGTCGATAGATGCGCTGTTTCTTTGTGGCTTATTTTACCATGATGTCAGTACACAGCGTCGAATATTAGGAAAACAGATGAATGTTGAATTTGGAAGCATTTGAATGGAAGTGGTAGTGGCCTAATCGAGGTAAAAGAAAAAGGTAGAGCTATCCCTGTATCAGGCCGCGGAGGCCCATACGGTTATGAGATGTCGAGGTCCCCACATTTTCTAGACAATCGGCTCACAGATGGCGGTGAGGTTGTCAGGCTTACACACCGGCCGCCCTTTACTCCCCAGGAAGATTCCTGGTACTCATTTCTGTGACAGGCAGAGTCGACCCCAGGGCTAAAATGCAGCTGGAAGGATTAGGTCGATTTAAAAGAATCCACCTCATCGACACTCGAACCCCTGAACTTCCGGCTTGTAACACAGTGCCTCAACCAGCTACCTTACTGCGTACCCCAACTAATCTAGGTACCATTCAATTATTTGCCTGGAGAGACTGAGCAAAACCATGATAAACTTCACAATAGCTGGTGTTTCGACCGAGACTCGAACCGATCACTTTCCGATTACTAATCCAAAGCATCACCGCTACGATAACCCGCTCGCGTTTACGTGTTTCTTCCACGAGATAGTGTTCACTCATAGCCCGTATTTGTCCCACCTCTTTGCCTTGGTTGGTTTGCTCAGGGCCACTATATTGGCCTCGTCCCTGAAGATTGAGACAGCATGTTCGTCCTAAACACCATAAGCATCTACCAGACTACACAGCGTCAATTGCAAGCAAGGATCGATCTTCATGTATCTTTATATTCGTTTCCAGACGGCCGGAGCACACGAC
The DNA here is from genome assembly GCF_002891405.2 of Cryptotermes secundus. Lineage (NCBI taxonomy): Eukaryota > Metazoa > Arthropoda > Insecta > Blattodea > Kalotermitidae > Cryptotermes > Cryptotermes secundus. The sequence continues at coordinate 320,093 of NW_019733329.1, forward strand.
AAAGTTGACACCCACCACTGTGATCCAACAACCGCGTTACCAAACGGAAACCGTAGATGTGACGACTGTGTTAAAAGCTGTTAAAACAAAGTACACTCTGACCGTAAATTGCGCAATGTTGTCATATGGGCTAACCGGTTTTGCTGAGCGTTCTAAAAAAAAGTATATCTGTTTATATGGGTTGATGTTTTAATAGCTTACGTTTGCACAAGTTCCTCTTTTTATTCGTGCTCGAAATATGGGTAAAATGGTGTAGAGGGGTGGTGTATGAAATCGCGATAATGGTTTACAGTCTCATTAAATAGCTACTACAACTGTTATCAACACTATTTTTTTTAATCTTCCTCCATGTACGGTTTTTATCCGGCAACGTGTATCTCACTGACATAACGATAAAGGACCATTTGAAACTGTAGACCTAAAGAAGACGCAATGTGCCCACGGATGCAAAAGTCATGTAATATTAAATCTGCCAGTAAAGAAGTAAAGCTATCCCTGTACCAGGCCGTGAGGCCCATAGGGTTGTGAGACTTTGAGGGTCCCACATTATCTAGACAGTCGGCTCACAGATGGCGGTGACGTCAGCCTTACGCGCCGGCCGCCCTTTAACCCCAGGAATATTCCTAGTACTCGTTTCTATTAGACGCTGAGTCGACTCCAGGGCCATAGTGCGGCAGGAAGGATTAGGTCAACTGAAAAATCCAATTATTTCCATAACCAGCATTAACCTGCTGTTCTTTATGACGTAGGCGCATTGCGTTTCCTGTGAGGTACGAACCGAGTGTAGAAGAGGAAGCTGAGTCGACCGCAGGACCATAGTGCGGCTGAAAGGATTAGGCAAATTGAAAAAAAAAATCCAATGACCTCATCGACACTTGAACCCGCGACCTTCCGACTTGTAGCATAGTGCCTCAACCAACTACACTACCGCGTGCCCCTAGGAATTATAATTTTTAGGCGTTATATTTCTGACTGTAATTGATGGAAAGATAAATCGTATTTTGTTTCTTCTGCGGTACACGAGGTAGTGTAGTTGGTTGAGGCACTATGCTCAATTCATAATGAGGTCATAGGATTTTTAAATAGACCTAATCCTTCCAGCCGCACTATGGTCCTGGGGTTGACTCAGCCTCTAACAGAAATGAGTACCAAGAATATTCTTGGGATTAAAGGGTGGCCGGCACGTAAGGCTGACCACCTCACCGCCATCTGTGAGCCGATTGTCTACAACAGGGGGCTCCAAACTTTTCGAACCGCGGGCCACATTATCATTTTCCTGAAGTTCAATAATTTCCATTTGAATTTGACTTGGGACATCTGCAGCATCACAGTCAAACGGATTTTGAAACAATCTAATTTCCTGAGCACTGGAATCCAAATCAGCAAATCGCTTCCGAAATTGTTCTTTCAAATCTGAAATGACTAAATTTGCAAACGAGGAAGGAAATTCTGCTTCACCCTCTT
>NW_019733329.1:321674-355187 GCF_002891405.2 Cryptotermes secundus
ACCAGTACTCACTGGAAAATTAGTTCAATTGGCGCATTTCTGCACAATTCTTTCGCGGGCCGGATGTGGCCCGCGGGCCGTAGTTTGGATACCCTTGGTGTAGAAGATGTGGGAGCCTCGCCGTCTCACAACCCTATGGGCCTTCACGGCCCGTTACAGGGAAAGTTTAAGATTTTTTTTTCTGTTTGTTTTCTTCCTAGTTGATTATTTAACGACGTTATCAGTAGCGAGACAGTAGCGCCGATGATGCAATTCGTAGCTACTATAAACGATATTATAACGAATTAAAGCTGCATGATAATCTCGCTGTAGCGCTTAATTCGCTTTTACAGTGTGTCATGTTATCCGGGTCTCAATTTCTTACCCGAATTAGTGACGTTTCGCCGCACGAGCCCTGTCTCAAAGCGACCCTGTTACTTACTGATTCTCGGCAGTCAGTGTTCATGTATTTATAGAATTCGGCCCAACAGACCCGGGGGGAAGCCCTGCCGCTTCTGGTCTGTTCGAGTCAACTGCCCCTGTTGGCCCGGATCATCACTCGCCACCCTTCTCCTCATGAAACTGTTGCATTGACAATTATATATCCATGAACCCTCGCTCATATTACTTCGATCCTGAAGACGGAGGCAGAATTTGCCTTCGAAATAGTCGAGAACAATGTCCACATCCACTTTTGCAGGGACCCAACAGCAGAATAAGAGCCGCTCCTCTTGCTGTTTGAGATAAGTATTTTCCGTGTTTTCCCGTTGTTAAAGCTAGTATCAAGTACCAGGCCCTAGAATGAAATCTCCAAACAAAAATTTTATTTGACTTTCTTGTTTCCCCACTGCATCCTGTATAAACTTCAATCCTTCTTATTTTCTTCACAATATAAAGCGAAGTTTGTTGTTACGAAATTTTGTTCACTTCCTAATTATACTTACCTTGGATCCAAATATTATTGGGGGGAGGTTATTTTGAGACCCTGCGTGTAGCTAGACTGCATAACATAGACTGGTAGTATCACAGATGAATTAGAAAGGATTTGAAAGGAAACTGTGGTGGATTAATCGGAATGTTATCGTAACATTTGCGTGGATGGGCTGAGGAAAATCACGAAAAATGACGGTGTGAACAGCCGTCGTCCCGATTCGAGTTCGAAAAGGGCATGTCCGGAATATGGAGAGAACTTTCAGATATTTCCTCCCAAAGTGCTGTGCAGAGCAATAACAATTCCAGTCTCAAGGTCCATCCCGCGTGGTTTGATATAGTAATTTTTTTTAATATATAATATCTGTAAATATATTCTATTTATTTCTTTACTGAAGGGTTTTGCGACTTGAGATATGTGTAATAAAAAGAAAAAAAAGTTGGCCCGTGGGGGGATCGAACCCACGACCTTCGCGTTATTAGCACGACGCTCTAACCAACTGAGCTAACGGGCCGACAAACCCTCAATGCTCATTTCCGTCAATTTAATACGTTATCTCATTCATAATGCAGTGACGTCCTTGTTTGACCATGGGTTATAATATTTTTACAGAAAAGTACATGTTACCAGAACATATCCATATAACTTTCTTCTGTGTCTCATTTTAATGCACTCGGCAACTTGAATTTCGATTAAAATATTCAGGACTTTACTTACAGAACAGTGCCATTGTTAACATCCACAAGGTTGTACTTTTTTCTATATTAGTGTGCAGATTTTAGCGTTACAGAATCACATTTTAATATTGGATTCTGATAGCGCAGGATCTGGGATAGTGATTGATCTAGAGATTAGAAAACCCGTGGTTCGATTCTCAGCAAGGGCAAGAGATATTCCCCCCACGACAGTGGCCAAACAGGCTCTGGGTCACACCCAGTTTCCACATCGTAACCAATGAGTACTGGGTGCTTTTTCCCCGCCGGTAAAGAGACCGGAACGTGAAGCTAACCACTCGTCTCTGTAATGTAAACCGTCTATACCAGATTTAATGAGAATTTTCATTACTCATTACTACTGTACAGTCTACATAAAACTTATGCCAATAGAGGAACCGAGCTATTTGACTAACGCTTCGGGAGATGTCCGATTGGAATCCCCGTCTTGACAACGACTGTCCTAACTGGCTGTGTTCGTCGTTTTCCTCAGTCGCTCAAGAATATACTGGTCCTTTCTCCTCTATACCATCATTGAAAGTTAAATACCGCTAAAATTGATGTAGCATCGTTAAGGCGCGTCCACATTACTCGTGCTTGTGCTCGTGTGACTCGCTATGCTCGCGAGTAATGTGGACGATATGACAAGTCACGAGACAAGCAAATTTTTAATTTTTAATTTAAAAACCATAGCCAATAAATTAAAATACGACTACAGCCTATACACACTACGAGTAAATATACGGATCCTCACGCGTCGAAGCCTGGCGAGCAACTGAAGTAGTGTGGACGAAGATTTACGAGCACAAGTAAAAGCCAGACCAGTCTCCCGACAAGCACGAGTAATGTGGACGCGCCTTTAAATAACCCAGGAGGCATACATCTGTTCGCGATTGAGCGCAGATTCTGTGACCAAAACACAGACACCGAAATCCTTGCGTGATGGTGTGTGGAGTGTGACCAGGGAACAGAATGAAGGAACCGGCCAAATTTACACGTGTCTCTGTGTTCGAGATGCACTCTGCTTTTCTGCATGCGAACATTTGTGAGGGAAGGAAGGCATATCAAGCAGCGGGCAACTCCTCCATCGCTTTCTAACCAACTACTCCCCTTTCAATCATATCATGTCACTGCAGACCGGTTCCATTCTGTGACTAAATGTTACGTAAAGGGTTTCTGATTGGGATTAAAACGTTACATTTTGAAGTGGAGTGGGGGAGGAACTGGCACACCCTCCCCCACAATCATTTATGACAAGTGTCCGGAGCATATCGTTCATCAATCACAGTTTTAACCCTCAATTGCAGACAGAAGCCATATTGTAACCATTCCTTGCAACAGTGTGCTATTGGGCACATCAACTGGAAACACTGTACTAATTATTTTGTAGAAAGGAGTAACTGGATAGCAGATTAAACTGTTAATTTGACTGTCTCCCTGACGAATTAACTAACTTCCAAACAAAACAAGTGGCTCGCTAAACCTCTCTGTATAATAGAATCGCAATTATTCTGCTTGGTATTGTAGTAACATATTCTGCCGGTAGAGATCAGTAACTGTTAACAGTACTCTGTCATCAGCTGCCGCCCATGCTTATTTGTGAAAGTTCCTTAAATTACTATTTCGAATTCTTTTCAATGTTGGATGTTATGATCAGAATACTAGTAAAAGTAAAGTAAACTAAAGAAAAGGTAAAGCTATCCCTGTAACAGGCCGTGAAGAACCATAGCGTTGTGAGACGTTGTGAGTCCCACAATTTCTAGCCAATCGGTGAGGTCAGCATTACGCACCGGCCGCCCTTTACCCCCAGGAATATTCCAGGTACTCAATTCTGTGTTAGAGGCCGAGTCGACCACAGGGTCATAGTCCGGCTGGAAGGATTAGGTAAATTGAAAAAATCCATCTCATCAGGGCTCGAACCCGCGACCTTCCGGCTCAACCAACTACTCTACCGTATGCCCCATTAGAATCTTAGTAACTAACTAAAAGTATATTCAAGAAAACTGGTTAAATAGCTATGTATCAATGTTTTAACCTTTTGAAACATGGTGCTAACTATATAAATCACTGTTCAATTTATACAACGAGTGTATTTATGTTTTTTTTTATATAATTCTAAGAAAAAGATAGCGATTATAGACCTAAACAGCATTAACCGGTTGTTATTGTGATTGAGAAGAATTGCGTTTCCTGTGAGGTAGGAACTCAGATTTTAAATATTTTAAAATGCTTTTTAGGATTGAGAGCTTCAGCCAAGACCTTATACTATAGAGCTTATTTGTTAATATACAGTTTTCTTATACATGAGAAGTGATGTGTGAATTCATAAGAAGTTGGGTTTTTCTCCCCTTGGCACTACAGCCCCAGTGGGTCTAGGCCTACCTCCATGAACTATTCCGTTCACTTCTGTTTTTCTAGATCATACACATTCAGTAGGACTCCTTGGGCTGGTGATCAGCTCGTCGCAAGGCCTCTATCTGTACACAAACACAGAGAAACGCACACACACAAACTAAACATCCATGCCCTGAGTTGGATTCGAACCCACGATCCCGGTTTCCAAGTGAGCGAAGACAGTACATGCCTTAGACCGCTCGGCTACCGTGACCGGCCATAAAAAGTTTACTTAACAATAAATTTGGTATTCCTTCATTGTGGAGCGTATTCTGTGTTATAGTTTAGACTCAAATTAGTAACGCTTATACACATTGCATCAGTACGAGACAAAACAAACAGGCTTCAGCCTTATTACATCTGCCTTACATACATCAACATAATAACGGTTTTCCAGACGTTGCAACATGTAGTCTGGTACATGTTTTCCGACGTTTCAGTGGAATCTGCTGCCTCAATATTCAGGCCTAGACCCCAAAACGTCTGTATGGGGTCACATCCCAGAAGACGGTAACTTTCACACAGTCGTAGTGCGCCCAGTGTTCGAAATATATTTTGCGTGAGTTTATATATTATCACGAGGCAGTGACTATGATACAGTGTAGTCGCATACCTACGAATATTTCGGAGGAACATATTGGTTACATCTTCAGGTTATGTTTCATGTTTCAGCATGAAACAGTTTCTCCGAATCGTTAGTAACTCTGTAGAGGACTTCCCAGGAGGCAGAAATATTTATAGTTTGCCTTTATGAAGTGTAATGTTCCTTCTACAGGCAAGTTTCCTATTTCCAATGCACTACTGACGAATGGCTGAAGCAAGCGTTTGGAAACCCAGTGATCGAGCAGGCTGACGTACCAGTAATGTTATAAACTCAATCGGGAAGTGCTAGGTTCGTTTCTCGGAACATTGGCTATACTGAGAGAGAATTTTTGTGGTTTACCCGAGTCCTTCCGGGTAAATTCCGGGATTTAGATATGATCGTTTCGTTTCATATCCTTTCCAATTCATTTATTTTCTGTCCAACGCTACTGGCTACTGAAGGCGACATTAAACAATCCACAGTATTCATTTCGCATTATAGACCTCCTCTTTATTGTGCTTGCGTCGAAATGAAACAATATTAATTGGAATGCTGTTTCCGTGTGTCGGTTATGTGGCTCTTGCGTGCGCTGGCACATATCAACGCAAGCTGGTGCGCTCTGCTGAATTCGGCCGCAACTGCACGCGCATGCGCAGGTGCAGTTCGTCATGTCCTCTGAATGTGGCGCCTGCGGACGTTCTGATCATCATCACCCCTAATTATCTTGGTTCGTATGAAGAGAACTGCGTTTTCTTTATAAAGTTTTTCTGTGAAAGAGGATAGTAAGCAAAAAATAATACAGATAACAGTGCCGTTGCAAGGGTGTGAACTCGATTCGTCTGGCTGGGGATAGGGACCAGTGGGAGGCTGTTGTGAATACGATAATGAACCTTTAGGTTATCTAAAAGTCCAGGAATTTATTAACCCGCGTCTCCGTAATAAAGTAAAGTTGTCGCTGTGCTCAACCAATTAAGCGAAACGCCATTAAGGCGTATGGGGGAGTGGATGTATAGCTCCACATTTCCTTGAATTCGGCACTAGATGGAGGTGAGCGGTCAGCTTCACGCCGCTATCGCTTTACCATCGTGGAAAGATGGATCGTGGAAATATACACATTTTATAGGAGGTTGGGTGAACCCCAGACACGGTCCGGACGATTTGGAGAAGAGAAAGTTATTGACCCTACCGGGACTCGAACTCCGACCCCTCAATCGTCCAGCCTGTAGCCAGTCGCTATACCCACTTCGCTATCCCGGCTGTATTGTAGCATAAATGCTGTTGATGTTATCCCTGAGTAAGAGATTTTGGTCTGGAACAAACAGAAATACCCGTTCTTCGTCCGGGATATGGTTTTCTTTCTTGAACAGTCACAATACGCAGTAGCTGAAACTTGGAACTGGGATCTACCCGTTCACACTAAGAAAACAGGATTCGAACCGCATACGAAACACTTTTCAGCAATACTCGAGCATCGCTTTACTATCCGTGGTTACCGTACGTACTGGTAAGACCACAAAATAAATTTCATAAGTATGAGTGTTTTTCATTCGGTAGGAAACAGGAAACTGACAGGAAAGACAATTCGATACTAATTCAGAAAATTAAAATTCCGGGGCTCCGCTCTCAAGCCTGTTCTAACGTCTTACCTTTCCTACTGCCCTAATGATAAGGGGGCGCGGGTCCAAGCCTCGGAACCTTCTAACGAAATTATGCCTTGTCTCCCTCCCTCTCCTTGCCTCTCACTTCTTCCATGAGTCGCTTTCCCCTACTTTTTGCTGTACTTCCTTACCTCTCTCTCTAGGCCCCGCCATAGCTCAAGCGGTTAGTCGCTGGCTTCCCACCGCGGCGGCCCGGGTTAGGTCAAGTGGGATTTGTGGTGGACAAAGTGGCGCTGGGGCAAGTTTCTCCGAGTACTTCGGTTTCCCCTGCCAATCTTCATTCCACCAATTGCTCCACAATCACCATCACCTATCATCTGGGGCTGGTACAATAGGCCAGAAGTGGCCGCAGTACAAGGGACTTAGTCCCTCCCCAATCACCCACTCACTCATGGAGCTGAGTCCTTGAGGAGCTGCCAATTGTGCAGCTCCTCAAGAATTTCCCAGCATTTAATGGAACCCGAGGGTTCATTACCGTTTTCACAAGAGTCCTCCACTGGTCCCTATCCTGAGCCAGATCAATCCAATCAATACCATCCCATCCTATCTCTCTAAGATGCATTTTAATATTGTCCACCCACCTACTCCTTAGTCTTCCCAGTGGTCTCCTTCCTTCTGGCTTCCCACCAATATCCTATACGCATTCCTCGTCTCCCCCATTCGTGCTACATGCCCTGCCCACCTCATCCTCCTTGACCAGATCATTGTAATTATAACTGGAGAAGAGTACAAGTTACGAAGCTCCTCATTATGCAGTTTTCTCCAACCTCCTGCACCTTATTTCTCTTCGGTCAAAATATTCTACTCAACACCCTGTTCTCAAACACCCTCGGTCTATGTTCCTCCCTTAATGTCAGAGACCAAGTTTCGCACCCATACAGAACCACAGGCAAATTTATAGTTTTGTATATTCTACCCCACTAGCAATAAAACAAATACCTCTGTCACACACTTTATTTATGGGATAGAAAAACGTGAGGATCAGTGGACGCAGAGAACTCACAAAGAACGCACTGGAACAATATTTCTGTACCCTCTGTTTACTTCAAATAGAAGTACGTCTTTCCAAATTATAGTCTTCAAACGATCATCGACATCAAATATAAAAATTCATGTAACTTATCAATTCTCCACATATGAAGCTAAAAGTCCCTAATCCCTCATATTTCTGAGACACTATTTTATTTTTAGGACAGCCCATGTATTACTGCAAGATATTTTCCAACTCCCTCTGGAGTTGGAGACCCTCAGGACGAGCCAGTGTGGGGTATAAAGCCCAAAGCCTCTTCATTTCAAAGCCCACAGTGTAACAGAGTTGGTAGCAGTGGGGTTATTTTTATTATAGAAGGCCGTGGCTTCTGTTACACGTAGCTTGGTCTCTACAACCGTCGTGATCCATGCGGCCACATGGCCATGCCGTAAAAACCTAACTTCTTGTTTGTGCGGTAGTCTATATGGCAGGTGACGGAACTCCTTTAGTTTGCTTTCAGAAATATTAGAAAAGCAAGAGAACCGTGAATATAAAATGTCATGAATAATAAGAGCTCACTTTGATCGCTTTGGCTTAATTTTATATCCTGATGATGGAGGCGGAATATTTCTCCGAAACTTCGGTGAACTTCATTTGCGGTACACGGCGTCACGTACCTGAAGGTGTTTCAGAACAAAGTGTTAGGCCTGATAATAGGATCTAAACAAGAAGTAATGGTCCTAATATTCAGGATTTGAGGTTTCCACAGGGTGGTTATGAAGCGCTATGTCTCCTGGAATATAAAGCTGTGTAGTGCGTTCACAGTCAACCAACGTCTCGGAGGAACGTGTCTCTTCCATCTTCAGGGTCGAAGAATAAACCAAGTAAGGAACAAGTATGAAGCAGATTGGAAGCGGAGTTCTGGAGAAAATATATGTATCTAAGAGAGAACAACTGACATGAGGCTGAATAAAGTTGCACTAAAGGGGCCTCAATGCCTTTTACTCTTCGACAATCATTACTGGAGAGACTGGAATGTAGTGCGGACTGGGGACATGGGAAATGCTCACAAAATTTTGGTGTTGAAACTTCAAGTGACTACTTTGGAGTCTTTTATGGAAGAATAATATTAAAATTGATCTTAAAAAAAAGTAAGACGCGAGTTTTTGAACTGGATGAAACTGGGTGATTATAGGATCCAGTGACGTGTTTTTTGTGAACAAGTTAAGAACATTCGGGTTCATAACGGATGTGAATATGTAAATCAGTTTGACGTCATCCTGTGCACGGCGAATATTGACGTCTGCTTAACAGAATCAGGGGATGGGCAGACAGACGGAGAACCACAAAAATTAAGCTATTTCTCGATATTCGAAAACTAAATTCCTTACTCTGCAACCGGACAAGTGCCAGGCCAAAAATGAAGCCCCAGGCTCTAAACTAGTGCCGACATCAAGAAAATGTGGATCTATACATCCACTCCCCCATAACCCATCATGGCGTAATGCTTAATTAAGCACAAGGACAATTTTGCCTTACCTTAAAGCAGGTGATAAATAGAGTGACGATTGGGCTTTAATCATTATTGTCTTATTAAGTTCACTGGACTGTCAAGAAGCTCACACAATATAGTGTCACAGTACTTTATTGCTAGTGGAGTGGGACTAAGTCCCTTGTACAGCGGCCACTTCTGGCCTATTGTACCAGCCCCAGATGATATGTGAGGGTGATTGTGGAGCAATTGGTGGAATGAAGATTGGCAGGGGAAATCGAAGTACTCGGAGAAAACCTGCCCCAGCGCCACTTTGTCCACCACAAATCCCACTTGACGAGACCCGGGATCGAACCCCCGCCGCCGCGGTGGGAAGCCAGCAACTAACCGCTTGAGCTATGGCGCAGCCCAGTGCCACAGTAAGAATTATATTCAATATGAAATTACCTCACGTGTGACAAGATCCACACTATGTTGCCATGGTAACGACTTGTTGTTTTAAACATAACCCTCGTTTATGGTGTTCAAAGCCGTAATACAAGACGTAACTTGAGAGGCTCCTTGAGCCCGGAATTTACACGGGCTGTGTTCGACTATCCACGGTATACAGGAGATTCGATACGTACAATACGGTAGTGACTTTTGCAAATGGCAGAGCTGTAAACTCAGGCTCTAGGACACGTGATTCCTGAGCTTACAGAAAATATATTACAGCGGCTGTAAAGAAAAGGAAAAGCGAAAGGAACAAGGATAAGAATTCGACAAGGATACGCTCGTTAAATGTAACGGGATCACAAGCCGCGACATACATCGATAAATGCGGTGAGTACGTCTGTTTGTCTACGTGTTCGATATATCGGTACTTGTCAGCAGGTTAGCTCAAGCGACTTGTATTCTGGAAGTGACTGGTTCGAGTCTCGCTCAGGATATTGACTATTCATTTTCAGATTTTGATTCAGTCCCTCTACACATATGTCGAGACACGGCCCTTTTGTTTTTCTTATTCTTTCCATACTTGACGCTCTATGATAGGTTTGGACAAACTGTAGTTCGCTGGCCTCATGCGGCTATTCTGAACGGTTAATTGAGGCTTGAGGAAGAAATATTGATTAATCTAATTTTTATAAATGTATCAAATGTAAAATAAGAATCTGCTGTGGAGGAAGACTGCGCCTGGGCTACCTGGGGATACAGGCACTGTTCTAACATGTCAAGGTATACGCTGCCAGATACAGTAGCTTCACCGAAGAAACAAGGAAATAAAATTCTTTGAGTTTTTCTTTCATCTAGTGTTAATTATAATCCATAATTTATCACAATTTGTTCGCAGTGATTAATTAAAATGTGGGAGATTTGAACGGGACACAGTGTGGCCCCCCGCTACGTCAAGGCAGCAGCTCAGGGAAGGAAGCATTTATTATGTACAGATATTTGCAGAAATCTAAACACCAGTAGCGCCAGAAGCAATAAAAGGAAAGACAGAAAGTATTGAAACTTGGAGGGGGAAACAACGCTACCTATTTTCGGAGAAGGACATACAAGAAGGATGTTATTGAAGACGAACTTACTGCAAGAGCAGCGTGGAGTATCCTGGGGTGGATTTAGTTTGACAGAGGGAAGTAAAGCCCGTATTGGCAGTAAAACCCCGGGCACAAGATTACGTACATGGCTGCTGCATTCACATTGTCTGACAGAACATGCGGCTGATCCCCGCATTGCAGGGGTGCATCTCACGCTACAGGGGCACATGTCACACTCCGTCTCACACCGCTCCAGCGGTGTGCTGGGATAGTGTTAATTGTGATTCTTGCTTTATGTGGAAGTGAAACTTGGACTGCTTCTGTGGTCTAGTGCTCAGCGTTCCTGCCTACACATCCAGAGGTCCGGGTTCTATTCCTGAGGCTACCAGATTTTCTGAGAAGTAGTGAGTCTGGAACGGGGTCCACTCAGCCTCGTGAAGATAATTGAGAGGCTATTTTAAGAAAATAGCGGCTCCGGTCTAGAAAACCGAGATTAACGGCTGTGGGGAATCGTTGCGCTGACCACGCGACACCCTCTATCCACAAAAGTTGGCACTAAGACAAGCGGTGGTCGCTCGGTCGGTGTAGTTCGCTTGCGGACTCAAACCACGGAGTGAAACTTGGACTGTTGCTTAAGAAACGAGCAGAAACTGAGTTGAATGCCAATAGGGTGATCAAGAAAACATTGTAATATAAGGCAGAGAAGGAGCAGGAAGCTGGAAATAAATTGCATAAAACTGATTACAAAATATATTTTGGCATGTAGGCCCGTTGCTATGCAGACGATCCGTCCAGGCCCGAGGCTTTGGGTTCATTTTCATAACATGATTATTTTGACGGTTAGGAGTTGTTAGCCCAACGCTCAACCCCAAAGCTGGAGGACTATCCCTTGTCGGCTGTCCGTGACTGCTTATTCAATATATTCGCAGCTTCCCTCCATTCCTGGAGGGCGTCTCCTGCATCCGCAACCTGAGGACGCGCCATGCCGTGGTGACAAGGGACCCACATAACATCCGCAACCTGAGGACGTGTCATGCCGTGGTGACAGGGGACCCACCTAACATCCGCAACCTGAGGGCGCCATGCCGTGGTGACAAGGGACCCGCCTAACATCCGCAACCTGAGGACGCGCCCTGCCGTGGTGACAAGAGACCCACTTAACATCCGCACCCTGAGGACGCTCCATGCAGTGGTGGCAAGGGACCCACCTAACATCCGCAACCTGAGGACGCGCCGTGCCGTGGTGACAAGGGACCCACCTAATATCCGCAACCTGAGGACGCCATGCCGTGGTGACAAGGGACCCGCCTAACATCCGCAATCTGAGGACGCGCCCTGCAGTGGTGACAAGGAACCCACCTAACATCCGCAACCTGAGGACGTGTCATGCAGTGGTGACAGTGGACCCACCTAACATCCGCAACCTGAGGACGCGCCCTGCAGTGGTGACAAGGGACTCACCTAACATCCGCAACATGAGGACGCGCCATGCCGTGGTGACAAGGGACCCGCCTAACATCCGCAACCTGAGGACGCGCCCTGCAGTGGTGACAAGGGGCCCACCTAACATCCGCAACCTGAGGACGCTCCATGCAGTGGTGACAGGGGATCCACCTAACATCCTCAACCTGAGGATGCGCCATGCCGTGGTGACAAGGGACCCGCCTAACATCCGCAACCTGAGGACGCGCCCTGCAGTGGTGACAAGGGACTCACCTAACATCCGCAACATGAGGACGCGCCATGCCGTGGTGACAAGGGACCCGCCTAACATCCGCAACTTGAGGACGCGCCCTGCAGTGGTGACAAGGGACCCACCTAACATCCGCACCCTGAGGACGCGCCCTGCAGTGGTGACAAGGGGCCCACCTAACATCCGCAACCTGAGGACGCTCCATGCAGTGGTGACAGGGGATCCACCTAACATCCTCAACCTGAGGATGCGCCATGCCGTGGTGACAAGGGACCCGCCTAACATCCGCAACCTGAGGACGCCATGCCGTGGTGACAAGGGACCCGCCTAACATCCGCAACCTGAGGACGCTCCATGCCGTGGTGACAAGGGACCCACCTAACATCCGCAACCTGAGGATGCGCCGTGCCGTGGTGACAAGGGACCCACTAAGATAGGATGGGATGGTATGAATTGAATTGATCTGGCTCAGGATACGGACCAGTGGAGGGCTCTTGTGAACGCCGTAATGAACCTTCATGTTCCATAAAATGCTGGGAAATTCTTGAGTAGCTGCAGAATTGGCGGCTACTCAGAAGGGCTCAGCTCCATGAGTAAGTAAGTAAGTAAGTAAGTAAGTAAGTAACCTATTTAATTTGTTGACATCCACATTCTCAAGAAGGACTCTGTCCTGTGGAGTTGGTATCGCTAGTGTTTCTGTAACTGCAGCTGTGACGTCACGCCCGTCGAAAGATGCAGACATCTGCTGGAAGCTAGACCGCCGTACCGCAACCTGCATGGAATGTACGTACGTCTAGCAGACTTTTGAAAGGAGGCCAGACCGCGTGACCTGCAGAGAGTTACTCGCCTCTCTTTAATCTCTGCTGGAAATTTATTAATACCCACTTTTGTCCAGTCATATTCCAGTCCCAGTAAAAGGTAACATTGTCCCTGTGCTTAACTAAATAAGCATTACTCCATGAAGGTGTATGTGGGAGTGGATGTATAGATCCATATTTTCTTGACCTTGGCACTAGCTGGAGGTGAGTGGTTAGCTTCATAACCCGGCCGCTTTACCCCCTGGGAAAGAGCCCCCGGTACCCATTGGATAGGAGGTTGGGTGGACCCCAGAGCCGGTCTGGACGACGTGGAGAGATCAAAATTCTTGACCCTACCGGGACTCGAACTACAACCCATCGGTCGTCCAGCCTGAAGCCAGTCTCAATACAGAGAACGCTATACCGACCCTCAGCTAAGACGTCGTGTTGCGTTTCGACGACATCCATGAGCCGACTATCTAGAAAATGTGGAGGCCTCGACGTCTCACAGACTTATGGGCCTCCGCGGTCTCTTACAGGAATAGATTTAGTTTATTACTTTGGATCTGGAGTTCTCAGTGCCGCGACTGCAAAGAGTAAGATCTTCTGGGGACGTGAGGTGAGAATTATTCTTAACCTCGGCGCTGGATGGAAGTGAGTGAGAAGCTGCACGCCCCAGCCGCTTTGCCCAATCGGAAATAAGCCCCATTATTCGTTGTATGGAGGCTGATTGGGCCCCAGTCCTGTCTGCGCACTGTGACGAAAAGAAAAATTCTCCTACATTTCCTCAGAAGCAGGTCCTCCTCTGTCCAAACGGCAGCCTACCTGCTTTACCGACTGAGCTCTCCTCGCCACCTGCCGCTTACTGATTGTGATTACTTCTTTGACTTATTCTTCGACCCTGAAAATGGAGGCAGTATGTTCCTTCGAAACGTTGATGAACTTAAACCGGGATACAGGGTGTAATATCCCAGAAGATGACAATGTTTTGGTCGAAGTTGTGAGGACTTCTAGATCATAATACACGTTTCAAGCTGACAGGACGAAGATCCTTCTCTTGTCTGCAGGACAAGGGCACGTGGTGACGCATCCGACTTGTATTCGGGTGGGGGGTGGGGGGGCGTGCCGCAGCTAAGGTGGTTAGTCGCCGGCTGCCCGGGCTCGAGCCCAGTTCAGATCATTTGTGATTTGTGGTGGACAAAGTGGGAGTGAAGCAGGTTTTTGTCCGAATATTTCGGTTTCCCCTGCCAATTCTCATTCCGTTTATTGTTCCACAATCACCGTCACCTATCATCCGGGGCCGGTACAATAGGCCAGTTAGTGGCCGACATAACAAGTAGACTCACCCCACCCCAAGAACCTAAAAAGTAAATAATTGTATTTGGGGTGAGGTTCAGGTTTTTTGTGGTTCTCTTCGATCCCTAAGCGTGAATTCTGGGGTAGTTCTTTTATTTATATGTTTCATCCCCCCTTTAGGGACCATCGCCTCAAACTTGGGCTCTCAATGTCCAGTCTCATCAGTCATGTCCCCATATATTTTGCCGTTAAGGTTTCTGCCCTGAATATGGAGGCAGCAGATTCCTCAGCAACATGTCACAGTCTTGCTTATAGCGATATGAAGGCAAACTGATAATATTTGCAGGCAGAGAATGTGTTTACTTATATAATCTAACCTACTTCTTTCTGCATCCATATGTGGGCCAAGTAACCCGCGTTCACGCTTACATGTCACAACAATTCTAATGCCTATATAAAAGTGAGATGGCCTTGGATTGGCCAAGTGAACAAGTTGATGGCCTTACTCAGGCTGCAAGAGAGGGAAGTGGCAGGCCCCAGCTTTCGGTCTCAGAACCGCTCGTATATAAGAGGACAGGCGACTTTCAGTTGTCATCAGTTCTGTAACCCATAGCGACCAACACAGCAACATGTGGTTTCTGGTAAGCCAGTTCTTTCACACCCGGTTTGTTGTTCCATTATTCGGTGGGTTTATTTTAAATTATTTTTTATTATAATGACCGCCTCTGTGAAGTAGTGGGTCTGGAACGGGGTCCACTCAGCCTCGTGAGGATAAATGAGGAGTTATTTCAAGGAAATAGCGGCTCCGGTCTAGAAAACCGAGATTAACGGCCGTGGGGATCCGTTGCGCTGACCACGCGACACCCTCTATCCGCAAAAATTGGCACTAACTTGCCGACAAGCGGCGGTTACTCGGTCGGTATAGTTCGCTTGCGGACTACAGGCCACGGATTTTTATTATAGTATCTCTTTGTACAATAAAATTGTGAAGCCGGAGTAGGTCAGTCAGCATAACGGAGGGATACGATCTGGACAGTCGGGGTTCGATCGGCTCTGGGGTCCGTCCAGCCTCCTCTCCAATGGGTAACGGGTGACTATTCTTCTGGGAGTAAAACGGCAGGGGCGTGAAGCTGTCTACTGTCCTCTGTCTAGTGCCGAGATTAGAAACGGTGGAGCTATATCTCCAATCCCAACGCGTCTTAGTGAAGCGGTGTTTAATTAATTAACCGCAAGTGCAACATTTCCTTTACAGTAAAATCTTAACGTTGCTGCGTGAGACTCTCGTAACACAGCGCCCCTATAGGATGCAGCTGGCTGGTTGCTTATTTAACGACGCTGTCAGTGACGAGGCTGTATGAACTGTGAACTGCAGAAGATGGCCTAATTGGGTTGCTATCCCGACATTTGAATTGAGAGACTGAAGGAAATCACAATAACATTAGTCAGGATAACCGTTGTCAGGGTTGAGATTCGAACTCAGCAATGAGTGTATAGCATTGCCACTGCACGAGTCTCTTCGGCGCCCTGGTTGCAGATAGTACCAATTCATCCGGTAGATGCCTCTGCCAGCAGTAGTCTCTCTGTCGTCAGCTGTCGTCTTCATGAAGAAAGCTTATTTTGAAGAGCTTCTTAAAACCTACGTTTTTTATTCCTTTGTTGTTCGTTTTTGAATATGCGGAACCCGTAGTAACATCCATTTATTCGTTCTTTCTTAATGAAAGATGAGATTGGCAGGACATGTAGCAAATTTGAGAGCGAAATTATTGTCCAGAAAGCCTGGAAGTAACATCTTGGAATGCTTGAGTAGAGATAATATTAAAATGATTCTTAAAGAAGTTGGATAGAAATTTGCAGAGTGGATTCATCTGGCTCTGTATAGGGAGCAGTGGCAGGCTCTTGTGAACACAGCAATGAACCATTGGGTTCCATAAAATGTGGAGAATTTCTTGAATAGCTGAGCAACAATTAGCTTCTCAGAGAGAGTTATCCTGAATGGATTTATTTGCTTAAAATTTTGAATTGATTTATGATAATGTGTTTTATTATATGCCTGTACGTCTGATGTAGTCGTGTTTGTCCGTCTGTATGTATCATCTCCAAAAACAATAATCTAGTTCTGATAAAATAAGGTTCTGGTAAGTACAGGTAATTCCTTTTGGTCTGTATCGTACAACAAACAGTACTTTACATCAAAACCAAATTTAATTTCATGGGCAGATTTTAACGTTCACACTGTCATGAATATCAAGATTGTCTTCTGAGATGTAACGCGCTGTACTCTGATAGATGCAGACCGACGTTTCGGAGAGACTATTGTTCCAAACTATATGCAGTCACATACCTGTGGACCTGTAGTTTTTAATTTTACAGATTTTTAGAAATTTTTCTGTCACAGCAGAGTCTAAGAAGATTTTTTTCTGCTGAGATGTGATGCCGTGCAGTCCGGTAGTTCACTGGTATCACGGACAAATTAATTACCACTGCCATCAGAGCCAAAACATGAGCCAAGTGAGTAATCGGCAAAGTGAAACTAGCCAGACTGAGACCCCAAACCTGAAGGCAGAACGTTCCTCCGAAACGTCTGTGAACTACCGGGCTACACGGTCCACATCCCAGAAGAGATGACTCTTAAAAAGGTATTTGCAAAACCAGCACAGTATCTTGTTCAGAAGATAAATCGTCATTTAATTCCATACAAAATATTCCTTATCAAATTTCTTGTAGTGCAACTGAATTACCTATGAAATATGTCTCCCGTGGTTCTTAAATAATATAAAAACCATCCATTCTAGCTAGAGGCTTATATAAGGCCCTCTGCAATTGGACGTACTTCCATTCACTTGCCTACATAACAGCTTCCATCAGACTCAAAAGGGTCAAATATTTTCAGTGACTTGATTATGTAATATAAGACTCATATCCCATTTGACAGTAATCTCCATTTAGGCGCTACATTTGTTGTCCGTATAGCGACTGGATGCTGGCTAGGCGGTCGAGAGTTCATAGTTCGAGTCCCGGTTATGACAAGATCTTTTTTTCCTGTCCAAGTCGTCCTCGCCGGTTCTAGGGACCACACAGGGTACTGTAGACTTTTTCGCCCCCGAGGGTAAAGCAGCCGGGGAGTGAAACTGACCAGCCTAGTGTCGAGGTCAAGAAGACGTGGATCTAAACTTCCACTCCAACATATGTGTATGTAGCGTAGTGCTTTACCCTCTCTAAGATCTGCAGTTGATAAGTGTGATCTGATTCACAGGTTTTCCTGCTGGCCTTGACGGCGGCCACCGTGATCGCCGCTCCTCAGTTCGATGAAGACTTTGGTTCTTCGTGGCACGAGAGCCATGGTCAGGCCGAGAGCTACTCCCAGACGAGCTTTGGGAGCCCCCACAAGAAGGTCAAGACAGTGGTCATCAACAAAGAAGTGAAGGTCCCAGTTGAGAAGCCCTACCCTGTGACAGTAGAGAAGAAGGTTCCTTACCCTGTTAAGGTTCCAGTGGAAGTCAAAGTTGAGAAGCCTTACCCCGTCGAAGTAGTGAAACCTTACCCTGTATACGTCGAGAAAAAAATCCCATACCCTGTAGAGAAAACGGTACCTTATCCTGTGAAAGTCCCTTACAAGGTCCCTGTCCCTTACAAGGTTCCTGTCCCTGTGGAGAAGCCATACCCCGTGCCCGTCGAAGTTCCTCATCCCGTCCCTCACCCCTACATTGTTGAGAAGAAAACTCCAGTGTTCCTGAAGAAGGGACAGGAGTCTGATGCCGAAAGTTACAGCAGTTTCAGTGATTGAGCTCCTGTTCTGTAGGTTGAAATCCATCGCACCGCACACATCACGTGACTATCAACTTATTTATTATACCATACTGCCTGCATATAAATAAAACGTAGTGAGGAGAAACCGTTGTTTTGGGCACTAATTCCCTTGATCACTGCGCTGTCCAAGTTACTGACATTCCTCGTTCAAATCGCCTCTCCGACATATCCAACCTCCTGTTTACACCCTACAGGTAGGTAGAACGAAATCACTCATAACTCCATGGCCTGTAGTCCGCAAGCGAACTATACCGATCGAGCGACCGCCGCTTGTCGGCGAAGTTAGTACCAACTTTAGCGGATAGAGGGTGTCGCGTGGTCAATGTAACGAATCCCCACGGTCGTTAATTTCGGTTTTCTAGACCGGAGCCGCTATTTCCTTGAAATAGTTCCTCAATTATCCTCACGAGGCTGAGTGGACCCCTTTCTGGACCCACTACTTCTCAGAAAATCTGGTAGCGTCGGGAATGGAACCCGGGACCTCTGGATCTGTAGCCATGAAGAGACGATCAAAATGTTTAGTCTCTGTTGGCTGTGACTGTACTCTCCCAGCATTTAAGTCTATAATTTTACCCGCGGGAGGAATGATGCTTCCCGCCTTCCCTATAGTTGCTGAGTTTGATTGCAGTGGAACAATGAAAGGTCGTCATTTTGAACAAAAGAATCCCGTTTTATGGTACGGTATTTTGAAGAATAGAAATCATAAAGAGTGGCATTGCCAGTGGCAGTACGGGGGGGGGGATGTAGTCTGAATGGGGTGCTAGAGGGGAAAGGGGGTTGGGAAGAGTGTGGATTACACATGAAGACGTTTCAAAGAGAGATAATTACAATGCTACCATATTTCTTATTTCAGCAAGAAGCAAAGAATGGGATGCTGTATAGCAAGAAAAGAATGGTGTACTCCACTTTGGAGTACACATCAATAAATCAGTGACCCACCAGCCATTTTGTCAAAATAACGCCGTTCTATTATAATACAAGAAGTTCTGGGAAGAACAAATCAGTCGGTCGGATAAATTGCTGGTGGTCCTCGCCAGCCAGTCAATGTCGGTTTCGTGTCCTGTCGAGGCCTATTACCATATTTTTGTTCCTTCGAGGACTTCTACATATTGAGAGTATGTGTTACTGCACGGGCCACATAGAAAACACGCGTCCAACAATTCTGTTATTGAGTGTGTATTCGTTACCGCGAGAACGTGTTTACCGAATCGTTGACAAGCAGCGGCTTTAGGAGAGACACACAGACAGCAAAATGATCTCATAAGCTTAATTTTACTTCTTCAAAATAAGGAAAATATGCTCAAGCCGAATTAATTTTTAATGAGTTATTTTATTACGTTCTGGGCGTCTAAACTTTATATCATTAAATGTGAGCATGATAGCGAACGATGAATTTGTAAAGATTTGGAAGGAAGCGATTGTCGCGTAATCCAGGTATTATATTGACCATTTTCTTGACGAAACTGAAGAAAACTATGAAATATCCTGGGGATAGCCGATGTCGCGCCCTAGATTCGAACAGAGCTCCTGCTCAATACGTCTCCGTAACGTTGTTGTCATGTCAGCCCGCTAGGTAAATAGTAAGAGAAAAGATTTAATTTTTCCATGAAGTGTATTTTTTAAAGTTCCACCCAAGCGGTCATCAGACTCCCAAAATGACACGCGTCCCACTGTTTGAGGAACACGACGCTATACATTTTCAGCTGCGTCACATCCAAGGAGGTAGTACTTTTCATAATCACCGTTGTGACAACCACCAAAACTTCGATGACTTGCCAGGCTTCACGGTATCGCATCCCAGGGAATTTTTCTGTTCATTGTCGCTTTCGTGAGACCCTCAGGTCGGCCAGAGTGTACGTGTCTGCATGACGTCTGCATGGCCCCGCCTACGTCACTCTTACCCATATCTCTTCGTTATAATTCAGGTTTTATTGGCAAAAATAATATTCAGCAAACAAAAAATATGACAAAATATCCCCAAAGTATTGGAAATAACTTTTCCTTTCTGATCCGTATATTTTACCGTCCTCCTACAAGATTACTTGCCATCTGTGGCGTAGTCTGACTTCGTATGTATCTCCCAGCATCTCCCGTCTGAATGCACGCAACCTGCACCCCTCTTCAGCCAGCTCCTCCCATCAGAAAACTGTTTTATAAATGCAGCATTGCCACTTGCGCTACCTTCTGCTATAAGATACAGAAATTTATCACCAACCTTCCCCCTCCCCACACCATACACCTATCGTACCTTGGAAGGAGTGTTAAGGGGGCCTCGGTGGATTGCTTCATATTCACTAAGTGGCCCATTAATATTCCACCCCCTTTTACCTATCCCCCAATTTACCCCGTTCTACCCCAGGTGTAATCATATGGAGTGCAGCATACATCTTCACCTAGATATGCTCTCCCCCCACTCCTATACCTGCAGCCACCCCTCTCCTCTCCCCGCTGTAGCCGCAGTTTCACGGCGTCGCTTCTCCAGGGGGCATCAAAAGTTCATATGCCGACCTTCAGTAACCACCCCTTTATATGGTGCAGGGGCGTAGGAGCTCTGTAAAAATGCAAAACACATGGCGGAGGAAGCGCGTAAAACAATTGTAAACAGAGTTTTTGACAGAATTTGGAATTTTGGGGGAGTTTTGCAAGAATTGCAAGGGACATGCGTTGAAGTAGAGCGAGTTTGTGGTGTTTGAGAAGGCGACGTACAAGCCACATAATTCTGTCTCTCCAACTACCCACCTACCTACCTGTCTGTCTGTCTATCTACCCACCTACCTGTCTCTATATCTATCTACCCACCTACCTGTCTCTATATCTATCTATCTACCTACCTGCCTGTCTGTCTATCTACCCATCTACCTACCTCCCTACCTGTCTGTATATCTATCTACCCACCTACCTACCTACCTGTTTATCTATCTACCTACCTACATGTCTATCTATCTACCCACCTACATGTCTGTCTATCTACCCACTTACCTATCTATCTACCTGTCTATCTATCTACGTACTCATCTACTTACCTATATACCTATCTATCTATCTGTCTCTCTGTCTCTATTTATCCATGGCTCTACAGCTCTCTGTTGGGCCTTGGCCTCTTTTTCTCAGATCCTTAATCCTACACACAGTAGGAAGGACTCCTTGGAGGGGGATCAGTCCGTCGCAAGGCCGCTACCTACACACAGAACAACACAAGCTCGTAATAAACGTACACAAACATCCGTGCCTAGAGTGGGATTAGAAACCACGGTCCCAGTGTTTGAGCGAGCGAAGACATTTCATGCTTTAGACAGCGCGGCCACTGTGATCAGCATAATTCTTTATATGAATGCTGAAAATAAACGTAACTAAACGACAGAAAAAGGAATCATGTTCATTCATTTGGACTGCAGTAGAATACAGAGAATGGGAGAAAGACAATCTTAGGGTCGCTTTGGCATACCTACACAATCACGAAAGAAAGAGAGATGTTGGAAGACCTAGAAGTAGGTGAACAGACTCCTGACCGTCGTCAAGCGGGTCTGTAACACTCAAATGTAAGTGGAATAAAGAAGGAAAGTTGAGAACTTGGTGCGACGTGTGGCACTGGTCCCAGGAGACTGTAAATTACAAGCGCTCAGTATTAGCCTAGTTACGACACATCTGAAATATACAAAGGTCGAGGCCCATAGGGTTGTGAGACGTCGAGGCTCCCACATTTTCTAGACAATCGGCTCACAGACGGCGGTCAGGTTGTCAGCCTTACGCGCGCCGGCCGCCCTTTACGCCCCCAGGAAGATTCCTGGTACTCTTTTCTGTTAGAGGCTGAGTCAACCCCAAGGCCATAGTGCAGCTGGAAGGTTTAGGTTCGTTTCCCGACGAGGACTTCTATACAAATCATATTTAATAAAGAATCAACTTTTTACAAGAAGAATTATGGTCGATGGCGAACTATGTTTTTGACACCGTATCCACTGGAATCGAACTTGGTCTCATCACATCAGATTAATTACAATATTCAGTGGAGGCAAATGTGTGTAGGGGCTGTGTGAGCTGAACTGGATTCGGAAGGGGAGCAGTGAAAATATTGGATTGCAGTCCGGAACGGTTTCCACTGGGTGTTAAAGAAATGACGTTCCGCTGTGAAAAGGAAAACTGGTTCCTTCAGCCGGATAGACTGGGAGGTTAAAATTACAAACATAATCTCAGTTGCATAAATTCGGTATCCGCCTATTAGTCTGTAAACTATAAAGAGAGGGTTTACTTCTGTATCGCACTGAGATTACTGCTAATGATACCCGCTCTTGCGTTAAAACTCAGAATTGCATTTTTTCATATTGTATTTATATTTCGTATTATTTTCAGAGTGGAGGCCACGCGGCAGCGTAGTTGGTTGAGGCAAGAAGCCAATAGCCGGAAGGTCGTGGGTTCTGTTCCCAATGATGTCATTGGATTTTTCAATTGACCTAATCCTTCCAACCCTCTGATCAACTCAGCCTCTAACAGAAATGAGTACCAGCAACCTTTCTGGGAGTAAGAATGCGGGCGGAGCGTAAGGCTGACAGCCTCACCGCCATCTATGAGCCGATTGTCTAGAAAATGTGGGAGCCTCGAC
Source organism: Cryptotermes secundus (assembly GCF_002891405.2). Taxonomy (NCBI): domain Eukaryota; kingdom Metazoa; phylum Arthropoda; class Insecta; order Blattodea; family Kalotermitidae; genus Cryptotermes; species Cryptotermes secundus. The sequence goes on from NW_019733329.1 coordinate 344,105, forward strand.
GTCTCACAACTCTATGGGCCTCCACGGCCTTTTACAGGGAAAGCTTTACTTTTTCCTATCTCTATGACTCTCAGACTAACAGCGATCATTTTCAGAAACAGCGTTAAACGATTGGTCTTTCTAATATAGATACATATTGATGTAGAACTAAGACATAGAGAGAAAATAAAATTGATATTAGAATGTAGCATGTAGCTAGTAACAATCAGGCGACTAATTACTTCGAAACGTCAGTTGACTGTCAACGGACTACACTATGTTATAGCTCAAAAGATAGAAGAACATCTCACAAGAAGTAAGCAGCAGAATTACCTAATCCGTGGATCAGAGCTCTTCTTGATAAGCCAATAGTCGCTCAGCTAGTCAAGAAATTCTTCGATAGAACCCAAGGTTCAAGAGTGTACTTTACACTTGTTCAGATAAATACAGTCCAGTCTTCACGCTTTTTTCTTTGAGACTTTTATTAACTTTGTCCTCTTGTCTGCGCCTGTCTGTCCGAAGCAGTATCTTCCATTGTGGTTGTCAACCAAAAATTCTATGTGCATTTCTCATTTCTTCCGTTCACCTTACCGAGTAAAGCGGTATTTCTTGTGACTGTTCTGACGGAGGTTTTCGTTGTTTTCCTCAGTCCCTCACGTCCAATGTCTGGGTAGGAACTCTAATTAAACCAATTCCACTTTTTCCTTTAATTATGTACCGATTTTCCTGACTTTCTACATTATATAGTATGAGTTACTGATGGCGTTGTTGAATAAATAGTAAATAAAAGTAATTTGGTATCTATGTTAGAAGGTAAAGGTAAAGCTACCCCTGTAACAGGCCGTGAATGCCCACAGGGGTGTGAGACGTCGAGGCTCACACATCTTTCACAATATCAGCTCACAGATGGCGGTGAGGTCAGCCTTACGCGCCGGCCAACCTCGTACTCATTTCTGTTAGTGGCTGACTCGACCCCAGGGCCATAGCGCGGCTGGAAGGATGAGGCAAATTGAACAGATTCAATGACCTCATCAGGAATGAACCCTCAACCTTGCGGCTTGTAGCATAGTGCCTCAAACTAATACGCTATCGCCTGCCTCCAAAATCCTTACTTACTTACTTATTTACTCATGGAGCTGAGCCCTTCTTGAGAAGAAGCCAATTCTGCAGCTACTCAAGAGCTTCCCAGCATTTTATGGAACCCGAAGGTTCATTATCGTGTTCACAAGAGCAATCCACTGGTCCCTATCCCGAGCCAGATCAATCCAATCCATACCATCCCATCCTATCTCTCTAAGATCCATTTTAATATTGTCCACCCACCTACGCCTTGGTGTTCCCAATGGTCTCTTTCCTACCAGAATCCTAGGTAACATAATTCTAAAACTCCCGGTAGGAACGTATGCCGATCCCTGAGGGCAAGACAGCAGCGCCATTGTAATGTATGAGGCTCGGAGCCAGCTATACCTCACCTTCAGAGTCTGCCAAGCGGCTGGCGAATTCTGGAACTCTCGCCAAATATCCATATTCTCTGCTTCAAAAGGCCGCGTTCCTCTGTTGTGACTACGGCCAGCCGGCTTGTTCGGATATCAAAAAGCATTACAACTCCTGCCCCAAGTATAGCCCTTGCAGATTCGGAACACACAGTTGTAACGGTGAGACAGGAACTGTGGTGATATCGGTGAGTGTGTACCAGCATGGTACCTCTACACGGGAGTCAAAGGCAGTGTCCTAAGTCCCAGACTACACGGTGTCATAACCCAAAAAGAGAGCAATATGAACTACAAACTTCCCAGAAATGCCCTGTGACATAGGTTTAGTAACTTAAGTCAGCTCCCGAAAGATCTCTCTCACCTTTCATTTCCACTCCACAATTCATAACCATTCTCTCGTTAGATACTATATGAATTTTGTAGACGGTAATCAAGACGAGATAGGAAATATACTGGTCACTGTGTACTGAGAACTTTAAAGGATCGGAAAGGAGGCTGTTGTGACCTACATAAGAATGCTATACAGAAGAATTTTTAAATGTCTTAATAACAGCCGGTCACGGTAGCCGAGCGTTCTAAGGCGTGCACTGTCTTCGCTCGCTCGGAAGCCGGGATCGTGGGTTCGGATCTGTTTCCTGTGAGGTACAAACTGAATTCTTATATATTATTCTTATACACTGCGGGTCACGGTAGCCGAGCGGTCTAAGGCATGAACTGTCTTCGCTCGCTCGGAAGCCGGGATCGTGGGTTCGGATCTGTTTCCTGTGAGGTACGAACTGAATTCTTATATATTATTCTTATACACTGCGGGTCACGGTAGCCGAGCGGTCTAAGGCATGAACTGTCTTCGCTCGCTCGGAAGCAGGGTTCGTGGGTTCGGATCTGTTTCCTGTGAGGTACGAAATGAATTCTTATATATTATTCTTATACACTGCCGGTCACGGTAGCCGAGCGGTCTAAGGCATGCACTGTCTTCACTCGATAGGAAGCCGGGATCGTGGATTCGAATCCCACACAAGACATGGATCTTTGGCGTGTGTATGCGTTTATTCTCTGTTTGTGTGACCCTATGTTTAGGTACAGGCCTTGCGATGAGCTGAACACCCGTCCAAGGAGTCCTACCGTCTCTAAAATGATCGTGAAAGTGGAAAATCAACCCTGTGCCTCAAAGTGGTGGCCAGAGGAGAGAGAAGAGAAATAAACTACGAAATGTACACATCATATGATCACGCTTACGTGTCATAACGGACTTTTCCGATTCCCCACAGAGACATGTGTGCCAGGAGTCTTCATGGGGAGTAGAGGGCGGCTGGCTCGTGAGGCTGACAACCTTTTCGCGATCCGTGTGCTGATTGTCTAGACAAACTGTTACACAGATAGCTTTACGTTTTTACCTTGCGTAGTCTGTAGCTGCATCTACATGCACTTCCACAGCGAAACCTCACTTGCAGGTGTGAGGTTTGTCCAATTTGGACCAAGTGGTAATGGCCAGCGGGTTCTGGACTCGTATTTCGAATTGCTCGGTTCGAATCCGCAGCCGGACACCGGACGTCCTGAGTGAGAGATTTCATGATATTGCTGAATCTCTCTAGTTGCATTCCGGGAGAGAAACTAAATAGGCCACGGCCACTTAAACATCCTTACAAATCCAGTCATCATTCAGCTCAACACGCATTTGTTGGATTTCAGGTACTCGCAACGGCAGCAGTGAAAAGTTCTGTGTTCTGGGATGTAACGCCGTGTAGTCTGGTAGAATTTTACCCTCCTCTGAGAGGAGTGTAAGTTTTGAAGAGTATTTCTTTCTGGTTGTTTACTTGATTTTCTCTTCGACAATGAGAATGAAGGCAGTACGATCCTCCGAAACGTCTGTGAACTCAGCACACTCAATCCACAATTCGTGGGTCTCCTAGGGAACTTGAACCGAGATTCAAGATGGCAGAAGCATTCAACAGGAGCTGCATTCTGATATTGTAATCTGTCGAAACGTCTGGCGAGATCTGTTCCTCTCACTAAATCCGATGAGCCAGCAACACCAGTGACAGTGAATGTGACACCCTGATAAGACGATGAAGGAGCTACTTGGAACTTGCCTCTAGCTTCTGGCGGGGGAGGGGGAGGGGGAGAGGAGAGAGATGCCTAAGGACATCACTTCGCCGAGCGCACCGTTCTCGCAGTTCTACAAGGGCCGCGCCAAAGCTCAAGCGGTTAGTCGCTGGCTTCCCACAGCGGCGGCCTGGGATCGATCCCGGGTTTCGTCAAGTGGGATTTGTGGTGGACAAAGTGGCGCTGGGGCAGGTTTTCTCCGAGTACTTCGGTTTACCCTGCCAATCTTCATTCCACCAATTGCTCCACAATCACCCTCACCTATCATCTGTGGCTGGTACAACAGGCCTGAAGTGGCCGCAGTACAAGGGACTAGTCCCACCCACTAGCAATAAGAAAAGAAACCTCTACAATCTAATTCTATACGTGTTCAGTTATTTGAATCGTCAAGTTAAGGAAGATGAATTGGGCAGGACACGTAGTACGCATGGGAGGAAGAATGTATGTAAGGAAACCAGTAGGAAAACACCTTACGAAGGTAGGGTAAAGTCCCTGTAACAGGTCGTGGAGGCCCATAGAGTTGTGAGACGTCGAGGCTCACACAGATGGCGGTGATGTCAGCTTTACTCTACGACCGCCCTTTACCCCCCAGGAAGATCATTGTTGTTAAAGGCTGAGTCGACCCCAAGGCCAAAGTGCGGCTCGCAGAATTAGGTCAGTTGAAAAATCCAATGACCTAATCAGGAATCGAACCCGCGACCTTCCGGTGCGTAGCATAGTACCTGAACCAACTACTCTATCATCTGCCCCCATATGTGGAGGATAATATTAAAATAGATATAATAGTTATAGAAATGGATACTAGGTTCGAACCTCGGCCTAGAGGAGGGATGCTCTTCCTTCCGTCTCTCCATGCGATTCCACGGCAATAGCTTCTAACAGACTATGACCGTGTCCTTCCAGATCCTTTCAAATTTGTTATTTGTGATAATCTTTCACTTTCTGTGCAACTAAAACAGGGTAGTGGTATCATTCAGTAGTGTTCCAAAAATGGGTTTATTTTTTTAAGAATGCCGTCTTCTAGGACGTGGCGCCGTGTAGATCTTGTGTGAACTGACGTTTCGGAGGAACGTCTCGCATCCATCTTCAGGGTAGAAAAAATGTACCCTGAAGATGGAGGCGATATTTCCCTCCGAAAAGTCGGTTCACAAAATCTACACGACGCCACATCCCAGAAGACGGCATTCTTCATAGTCACCGCCATGGAAATCTCAAATCTTACATAGTGTTTATTTTGTTTCAACGTCTTATTTTGGGGCAGCAAGGATTTTTTCAGAAGTGAGGGGTAGACAGAAGATATCCTTGCATGTGGACATTTGCCCGTTTAAGAATATTTTTGCAGATCATTCTAAAGGAAATAACTTCGTCTGGATCTCTCCATCTGTCTGCAAGTAGTGATCGCAATATGTCCGGCGCGAGGTAAAGCTTGTAGGGTAAGGAGGGGTGAGGTTACGGACACTGATACGGTTTACATAGTCACTGGGCCGTGACTGGAGAAGTCGATATGAATTATAATATCGACTGTGACACTTGGGAATTGAGGGAAACGTACAGTCAAAGGAAAAAATTGTGAATTTTGAGAAAAGTACTATTTTCGGCCTTCGTGTGTTCATAAGCACAACGTGCATAAAAGAGATGCCTACAAGATACCTGTCCGTCTGTCTATATGTCCGGCTGTCCTTTTCCGTGTTGTATCTCCCGAACCGACGGACGCATTATGATGGCATTTTATATGCCTGTGTATATACATCATTTAAGTCAAATCCAGATTAGGCATATTAATCTTTATTTACTTATGTTTGGAAATGACCGCCTTAGTTGTCTAGTGGTCAGAGTTCCTGGCTACAGATCCAGAGGTCCCGGCGCTACCACATTTTCTGAGAAGTAGTGGGTCTGAAACGGGGTCCTCTCAACCTCGCGAGGATAATTGAGGAGCTACTTGAATGGAAAAGTAACTGTTCCGGTATAGAAAACCGAGATTAACGGCCGTGGGAATCCGTTGCGCTGACCACGCGACACCCTCTATCCGCTAAAGTTGGCACTAACTTCGCCGACCAGCTGCGGTCACTCGGTCGGTGTAGTTCGCTTGCGGACTACTGGCCACTGAGGAGTTATGATTCGAAATAACATTGTGGTCGACGCACGAACATGTGAACTGGGAGATAAGTTAATATCACTACTTGTTACAGTTACCACGGTAAAGATAGAAAATTAAGTACATTAAAATCAGAAATTATGGGTCCGACATTAACCTCACTAATCTAAGTAAACATGGTAGTGACTTATTGAAAATCAGTAAATGTACTTACGTTCTAATATCAGTCTGTGATACCGCAATCAATATTGTGACTAGGTTACGGGAAAGTCGAACGCTGGTTTGTTTCCTGGAAAAGTGAAGAAATATATCTCTTCTTAACAGAGCCCAGACCGCCCAGCATAATATATAATGGTTAGGGCAGCTCTTTCCGCCGAGAGCAAGACAGCCGTGACGTGAAGCTGACCGCTTACCATCATATATTGTCACTATCAATAATTTGTGGAGCTATACTTGCACACTTAAATACTTCTTAGCAGCCTTCTTCGCGGTTAAGGACAGGGGAAAATTAACCTTCAGACAATCTACTGTGATTCAGTGTGCCAAGGTACAAAGGGTGCCTCCGGAAAATATGTGCTTCTCTATTCATTGCATAGTCCGAATTTCATCTGAAAGTTTCTCGAGGAAATCCTGGGAAATACGGAACCTTGAGTTTCAAAACGTTCTTTTGATAAATCCCATATAAACAATTGTATCTATTTTTCTGTTAAAATTTCCAGTCGGTTTAAGCCTCCAAGCGATCATTATATAACCATTTACATTCGATGTGCGAGATGTCTTGTTGAGACACATTGCCATGTTTGGTCTCCATTCATTTGCTGTTCAGAAGATCAGTGATTGAAATGTTTCTGTAAACATATTTTTGGGACAACAAATGACTAATTCAACACGCTTTATGTCTTAGTGTAGGCGTATCCTCCTTTCTACCAAGGTTTAGAAGAATTTTCTTGAGAATGCATTTTTGAGACACCCTGCAGGCGATGCAGACTCAACGGTTTACTTTTATTTATTAAATATCGCAGTAAATATTGATTTTTTTTTTCTTGTTTAATTTTAGGCTTTCACGATTTATAAGATATATTTCCCTGTGAACACATTTATTGGACACCTAGTGTCTGACGTCATAGTGTCAGCAATTCGTCACATGTGTATCTGAGTGTACTGTCTCTATCAGTACCAATTTTCAGGTAACTGAACCTGACGTTACGAAGTTAACTGCAGTTTCGTTGTGAGTGAAAAAAAAAGAGCATTCTTTAATGTAAGACATAGATTGCAAGAAAATGGCGACCGTTATCTAAATTCCATTAAACACGAGAATAAGAATCAAATGTCATATACCCTCTGACGTCGCCTGTCGTGTGGTAGAATTACAAGAGTTGGTACGTTGGATAGAAGACATGTTTGAGCGCGCTCATCCCCCCCCCCTCTCTCTCTCTCTCTCCTCACATTTCTTCTTCTAAGAAGGTTTGTTTCTTTACTTTCACGTAATGGCCGCTCTTGATACGGTATCAAGAATTGTTATTATATATTAATTTCCGAGGTAGATGAACGTTATGAGGTTACTGTTGAATGCTTATTACGTGATTTGTAATTCAGTGTTGTGTTTGAACAGTGACTTGTGTGATTTGTGAAGTGTTTTATTAAGGAGACGACCAGAACAAAACGCAGCATTTGGTGAGTAATACAAGTCCATTAAAAGAGGCAGAAAGTAGAGGATAACTGGGATCCTTCATGTGGAGGGGATTTATAACGCAATGCACATTGCACTAACAATCATTTAGCGGTGATGCTGTGTTTAGTACTACGTAGTTTTGTTGTTTGTATAACTACGATTGTCTGCGTAGTTTTGTTGTCTGTGTAACTACGATTGTTTGCGTCAGATTATAACTGTTGCTACCGAACTTTCCAGTACAATTCCACACGTGTTTAACAGCTTGTGTTAACATTTTACCGATGATGTATACAGTAATATTTATGTTTAAAATACGCTGTTTACATTCACACCGGCTTACGTTTGTATAGACCTATAAGTTTAATGACGCAGTTTGTTTTAATTCAAGTACATTATATGCAGTTATTTTTGTATTGCTACTGGAGTGGGACCAAGTCCCTTTTACTGCGGCCACTTCTGGCCTATTGTACCAGCCACAGATGATAGGTGAGGGTGATTGTGGAGCAATTGGTGGAATGAAGATTGGCAGGGGAAACCGAAGTACTTGGAGAAAACCTGCCCCAGCGCCAATTTGTCCACCACAAATCCCACTTGACCAGACCCGGGATCGAACCCGGGCCGCCGCCCGGGGAAGCTTGAGTTTATATGCGGTTAACTGTAAACTTTAATATTGCATTCAGTTTCAAGATTCTTTGCCTACATTTCAACTTAGTAAACATAAATGCTGAAATCAAATTTATTATTGTACAGCTATTTCAGAATTATATTCGTGAGGTGTCTGTTTTCGAATATCGGCCGGAACATTGAATGCCTAGTTATTGATTTACGTGATTTTCCACAGTCCCGCCGGGAGAATTCAGAGGTAACTGAAATTATTCCACTACTGTTTCCTTCCACATCCTAATCGATTCGTTATTCACTGTTGTGCAGTCATTCTGAATTCTGACAACTGACCGTCTATGTGGTCAAATGGTCAGAGTTCCTGGCTACAGATCCAGACTTCCGGGTTCGATTCCCGGCGCTACCAGATTTTCTGACAAGTAGTGAGCCTGGAACGGGGTCCACTCAGCCTCGTGAGGATAATTTAGGAGCTATTTCAAGGAAATAGCGGCTCCGGTCTAGAAGACCGAAATTAACGGCTGTGAGGATCCGTTGCGCTGATCACGCCACACCCTCTGTCCGCTAAAGTTGGCAGTAACTTCGCAGACAACCGGCGGTCGCTCGGTCGGTATAGTAAGCTTGCGGACTAAGACCACGGAGTTTAGTTTTTTAGTTTGACTACAAATATACCAAACGTCATGTACCCGCCTGGGATGAGGTACTTCGACGACATGCAAGTAACAAGATTTGGAATGTAGCATATTTGTTTTATCTACGAGTATTAAGATAAACATTTTTATTTGTGTGTGTTTTAGATGTTTGGCTAAGCCTATAGAATGTGAGAGTATTAGCTTGGAGAGATTCTCCCCCCAAAAGAATTATCTTATATTATGTGTAAATAGTAGCGTTTGTTCAGACGTTTTACGATATCAGCGTCCTTTGCTTATCTAACGTTTTACAAACTTAACAGGTTATACAGCGGCGGGGAATGAACAACATATTGTGATAACACTTGAGCCAATTTTCTTCTGACTTTCATTTTTTTTTTATCTCGTGCCCTACCTAATTCATTTAACCTTTAATTCTGTGTTGTTCCATTCCTTCTTGTTTTCTTAGAAGTAATTCTGAGATACGGAATTTTACACGCGTTGGGAACCTTCGATGAAGGATCAGCTAATCATAGGATATTTACTACAATACATGACGCAACAACGTGGACACATATCCATGTCTTTATCGTGATATACAGAGAAGGACCACCCGGTTTCAGACATCTGTATGGAGCAAGTCAAATGCTACATACAGACCGCATTTGACCCAGAGTCTGGTTTTGCGCGTGAGAAGTATCGCGCAGTGTAGCAAGACGTAGGTGGGGAGAGATTGTTGTGTCGCTTTGAGTGGCGGGAGGGAGGGTAAGGCCCCTGACTAAGCAGTGCATAACCTACAGTTAGTGGACTCGACCATATCGCCTGCGCACTCTGGCGAGAGCAGCAGACAGTGCAGGCAACTTCTGAAAACTTGCGTTCATATTGCTGGCCATGTCATCGCATGCGTTTTGTCGCTTGTGCCGAGTTAAAATGTTTTGTACCATAAATATATTCAGAAGTATACGTACATATTTAGCCAGATTTCGAACATGTCACCTTTCCGAACGTGAAGTAGTAAAAACCGTTTAACCATGACGTGCATTTAAGTTATGAGTTAAGTCCTATTTTATTTTTCGGTGCCGTATTAACTACACGATCATTAAGAGGGGTGGGGGTAACGTAGGAAATTCTGTGCTATTCTTATTTTTGGTAGAAAATCAAATTTGAAACTAAAGATGTACCAAATATTAATGAAATTTTGGAATTTCTTTTAAGAATTTGATTTATTGTATCCTCCATACTGTAGAACGACCGGTAAAAGTGGCATTAAGCACCTTGAATTTAAGTTTGTAAGCAAATTTCATTGCTCTCACCCCAAATTTGGTGTCAGCACTTGGAAAGAAACCAGGAGGAAAATGGGTACAAAGGTTAAATACCTATGTCGTCGTATGAGAGAATGTTTATGAATTTTGAATTGGGTTGTACAGGAAAGTGTTCGTATTGTGTTCTAATACGCTATTCCAGGATTTGTCTAGAACTACTGGGAAGTACCACGAAAGCACACACCTTCAATCTGCCTTCCAACCAAAGTTACAACCCGGAAAACCAATGTTACGAAATGCCAGCTATAACTACCACATGCGAGCTCTCTGGAAGAATGTATATAATACAAATATATTGATAGATTTTAAGAATTCCACCAGAAATGGGAGCTGGCTTTGTTCAGTCGGTATAACACTGCAATACTAGGGGGGCAAAAGACGTTTCCCTCCGTAGCGTCCAAACCGGCTATGTGGCCCACCCAACGGGCACAGGGGCCGTGTCCGTGGGGCTAAATCTAACCACTTACCTCAATAAAGTGGCGAGATTGAGAATGCATGGAGCTATATCTCCACTCCAATACACGTAATTTACGAGTCCTTAATTAAAACAAAGTCAAGCTATCCCTCTAACAGGCCGTCGAGGCCCATAGGGTTGTGACACGTCGAGGCGCCCAAATTGTTTAGATAATTGGCTCACAAATGTCGGTGAGGATGTCAGCCTTACGCGTCTGCAATCCTTTATCTCCAGGCAGATTCCTGGTACTCATTTCTGTTAGAGGCTGAGTCAACCACAGGGCCATAGTGCGGCTGGAAGGATTAGGCCAATTGTTAAATCTAATGACCTCATCGGGAATCGAACCCGCGACCTTCCGGCTTCTAACTACACTACAGCCAGTCCAACTTAATTAAGTATGTGGATATTTGTACCTTAGTCTGTAGCGACAGAAATGGAAGAGTAGGTAAACCTGTGCCACTGGTTACATACGAATAATTTTACCGCAGCAGTTGAGGAGCGAAAGTCTTCAAACAGGAGACTGGTGTGCTGCAATAGACTATGTGACAATATCGCGGGGGGGGAACTTTGAATGCTACTGACAGTTGCGGCCAGCGCATAGCGAACCTAACCAGATAAGATCATTCATTTCCGAATTGCTGTCTGGCTGCTACCTTGTACCTACAGCTCTTCCATGCCTACTGTTGCTCTCCGCTTCTCCCATCTCTTCCCCCCCCCC
>NW_019733329.1:355279-358149 GCF_002891405.2 Cryptotermes secundus
CGGTGCGTATATGCAGGCATTTAGATAGCTATAGGCGTGTGATGGCCGTGAGCTTAATTAAGCATCACGTTATCTAACGGTACAACCACCATGAACTTGTATTCAGGAGGTATTCTGTTCGAATCTCTCCTAGGATACCCTATATCCTGGCTGAGGTTTTATAGTAGTTTTCCTCATCCTCTCCAGACAAATTCTGGGATAGTACCTCGATAAGGACACCAACGCTTCCTTCCAGATCCCTTCCAAATCATTCATCAATCGTCTTACCATTGGACGCCATGTAGTCTAGATCAGAGTTCCGAAAGCGTGGCTCGCGTCCAGCTGCAAGGCCAGGTTCATCCATGTATGCATATACATATCATTTGAATGGCAAATTATTTGTATTATTTTGGTTTTGAAACTCTCTTGGTGTAACTGGTGACCGAATTTCACGCTCATTCGGCTCAAAATTTTTATTATTCAATAAATGTTACTGTTTAGCCATCTTACGTGAAACGCGTCTTTCTAAAACTTGTTTAAAAGTTTACTACATCACAAAATGCGCAATTTTAAACATTATTTAAAATTTTATGTGCGTTGCGCTACAGGTTTCTATCGTCATTGGTCATCATCAGGTGTTTAAAATTGTTTGTGAAAATTGTTGTGCTTCCGTTCTGTGGTTCTGACATTCGATGTGTAGCACAACCTACGAACTCGTGTATCTATAACATGTATAAATATCTTCGAAGGAGCCACCTGTTCACGCTTGTTACTCGCTCGCGGATTTTTCTACCCTGAAAATGGAGGCGATAATTTTCTCCGAAACGTCTGTTCACACAAGATCTACACAACACCATATCCCATAAGACGGCATTTTTCGAAAATGAACCTCGCCAAAACTTGGTGGCATAGTTGTCAGTTTTAGGTTTGACAGCTTTCTCCGCGGGGAAAGAGCCCACGTTCACCGCAGGACAACAGGCTCGGTGAGTCTCAGAGTCGGTCTCAACACTGATCAACGGAAGAAACTGTCGCTGATTTACATATGATTTAAATATAATTACGTTGCAGCCCATCCTGTTTGACACTGCAATATAGCGCACTGCGTTTGTAAAGCGTCAAGGTATCAAGAATTGTTTGTCGGGAACAAAAACAAACTCCGTGATTTCAGTCCGCAAGCTAACTATACCGACCGAGCGCCCGCCGTTTGTCGGCGAAGTTAATGTCAAATTTAGCGGATAGAGGGTGTCGCGTGGTCAGGGCAACGAATCCCGACGGCAGTTAATTTCGGTTTTCTAGGCCGGAGCCGCTATGTCCTTGAAACAGCTCCTCAATTATCATCACGAGGCTGAGTGGACCCCGTTGCAGACCCACTACTTCTCAGAAAAAATCTGGTAGCGCCGGGAATCGAACGCGGACCTCTAGATCTGTAGCCAGGAACTCTAACCACTGGAACACAGAGGCCGTCGTTTGTCGGGAACTCGGGGTCTAATATAACTGCAGTATCCTGCCGCGTAAGTGCAGCGCCAGGAAGAGAAATGGCATGCCATAAGATAATTCGCGCAGACCAAATCCCAAACATGGCGGGGATTAATAATACTGTATTGTGCGGTATTAGCTTAGACCTACAGTAACGCCAGCTCCATAGTCCTTAGCGAAAATTATCTGCAAAAGTGGAACAACTCTTTCTTTTTAACAGTTCCACCAGAAATGGGAGCTGGGTTTGTTCAGTCGGTATAACACTGCAATACTAGGGGGGCAAAAGACGTTTCCCTCCGTAGCGTCCAAACCGGCTATGTGACCAACCAAACGGGCACCAGGGCTGTGTCCGTGCGACTAAAACTAACCATTTACCTCGATACAGTTGGGAGACTGAGAATGCGTACTTACGTTAAGGCCCTTAATTAATTAAAACAAAGTAAAAGATGCCATGGAGGTCCATACGGTTGTGACACGTCGAGGCGCCCACATTTTTCTAGAAAATCGGCTCACAGATGGCGGTGAGGTTGTCAGCCTTGCGCGCCGGCTGCAACTTTACCCCCAGGAAGATTCCTGGTACTCATTTCTGTTAAAGGCTGAGTCGACCGCAGGATTAGGGAAATTTAAAAAAAAATCCACCTCATCGGGACTCGAACCCGCAACCTTCTGGCTTGTAGCATATTGCCCCAAACATCTACGCTACAGCGTGTCCCCTATGTAAACCACGAATAAATGAAAACACTAGCTCATTCCGACATACAAATTGTGTTGTATGCTTCTTGGCACTTTATCGGAAGTTGCGACGTACGGAAGGGAACAGACGGAGCGATAGGAGGCAGACAGTCCCATTCTATAGGAAGTCCGCGCTCTTAACAGTAGGAGTACTAATAGATTTGAAATTTGGTTTTGAAGGTGACTATTGACCTTCAGCCCCTTGTTGCACGTACTGATTGCTGTAGGGCAGGTGGCCCGCGGAACAGTTGGAAATGCTTTCAGGTAATAATTGTTTAATCCATTACATTCTATAAATAAACCCCCTTTTGGAAAGTCTAAATATTGGGGGTAGGTAGGGTTAGATCTAGGAGGAGTTTTAAAGGCAATGAAAATACTGTCCTGCCCCTGAGACTTGCTAACATGTTGGTAAGGTAAAGTTGTCCCTGTGCTTAACTAATTAAGCATTAGGCCATGAAGGCGTATGGGGGAGTGGATGTATAGATCCACGTTTTCTTGACCTCGGCACTAGTTGGAGGTGAGTGATGAGTTTCGCGCCCTTGCCGCTTTACCCCCCGTACCCATTGGATAGGAGGTTGGGTGGACCCCAGGGCCGGTCTGGGCGACCGGAACTCAAACTCCGTCCAGCTAGTGGCCAGTCGCTATACCCAAGAGAAGCTGAAGGCGGTTGGGGGAGGGGGGGG
>NW_019733329.1:358172-358730 GCF_002891405.2 Cryptotermes secundus
TAGTAATGTGGGGAAAACGCGAGAATACGGGGAGGGGGGAGCGGGGGGTGAGTGTTAATATTGTTGTTTCTCTTTTGCCGCTTTTAAGACAAATGAGAGTCCTCACGCAGGCGATTATGAAAAGTACAATCTTCTGTCATATGATGACATGCAGCCAGTAGAGGTTTATCAACGTTTCGAAGCAATTTATTGCCGCCATCCTCAGGGTTGGCACCGTAAACCATAGTAAGCAGCAAGAAGCAAGCTTTGGAAGCTCTCGAAGAAAGTGCATTCTAACCCAACTCATATGAACTGTGAAGTATGGGTGGACATGAAGTAGACGAGCTCGTATACCTCAGTCGGTATAGCGGTTGGCTATAGGCTGGACGGCCGAAGGGGGGATGGGGGAGTTGAGCCCTGGTGAGGGGGGTGTTTCTTCTCCTTGTCCGGAGCAGTAATGGGGCTCAGCTAACCCCCAAAACTGGGGCCCGTTTTCAAGGGGTAAAGTTGCCGGGTCGTGAAGCTGACCACTCACTTCCAACTAGTGCAGAGGTCAAGAAAACTTGTGTGTGTGTGTGT
>NW_019733329.1:360091-387426 GCF_002891405.2 Cryptotermes secundus
AGAGACGCGGACTTCTATCAATCATGCGAAGAATGTTCTCTCGTGTGTTTCTCATTTGTACATCCTCCCTTTCCGACTGCACAGAAACACTCGGAAGAGAACCAGTCTCACGCAATGTCTGGTGAATTCGCGTAAATACACTTCGAGATGGAATCCTTCGATCGGGAAAACGCCTTTGGTACTCTTCAACAGCAGCACGTGCATTGCCACCGCAAAATCCATACACAAAATGCATATCACAATACTCGACGTGTGAAAACACAAAAGGCATTTCAGCAACTCATCACACAACTAATTTACCACCCATTCACGACCCCACAGCAAACTAATCTGTAGGCAGCGCATGAGCTTACGCTAGTGTGACTCGCGGCACTCAAGGACAAACAGATAAGGGTCTCAGCTGACAGGTACGTATAGTGCGTGGATCTGCAAGAAGACCACACTTTTCTCGGGCCATTATCTCTGTAACCGTTCAACTTTGGACATAGGTGTTTTGGGTTATATCGGCATACTTTAACATAAGGAACACCCTCCCGAAGTTTGGCACATTCCTCCTGGGACACCCTGTATATGTTCCTAATACGAATTCATGGCATAATGTTTGATTAGTTAAGCACAAGGATAACTTACCTTTTGGGTTAAGGACTGAATTGGATCGATGAGACCAGTAAAGGTAAATTTGTCCCTGTGCTTAACGAATTAAGCACTACGATATGAAGGCGTATGGGGGAGTGATGAACCCCAGAGCCGGTATGGACGATTTGGATAAGAGAAAATTCTTTAGCCTACCGGGACTCGAACTTAATCGTCCAGCTCGTAGCCAGTGGCTATACCGACTATGCTACCCCGGTGTCTTGATGAGGCCGGTTTCATCTTTATTAGTTATCCATGAACTCCATTGGTTATTTAAATATGAAAACGGACGGACGTTCTTAATAATCTTTTTATTTTATGGGCTGTGCTCAGAGAACATATAATACCAATTTCCTATATTAAAGCGAAGAACTCTTAACAGAATATTGATCTTGTTTTCCCAGTCGTTTTTGTATTGCCGTGCAAATAATTCAGGGAGTTACAAGGGCTGGAGGTATGGAGGGTGTTTTTAAGGATCGTACGAGCAGTGACATTGAATTATTATTACGCCTGCGCAGTAAATGCTCCCACATATATTGAGATGAACTTCATGAGTTATGGGCTATGTTATAGCTCGTAAAATGTCATGTAAAAATGTTATGTTTTTGGTACCAATAAAAGTCTATTCCGATATCAATAGATGTTGAAATAAATATTAGTGTACTGCATGTTCAGCATGGTAATGTTATTAGCTATAAAGATTTACACCGCGAGACATTTTGAAGAATTCTTTCAGCGAGAATTATGATTTTTTTATACTTTTATTACTTTCTACTTTGCTTCAATTCGTATTATTGATTAATTATTTAAAGACACTGTTTCAAAACGTGAGCCCTACTGAAACCTAGAACTTAGAGCACTTGGAACATTTTTCTATGTCACTTAACTATATTTGAAGTAATTTAAGTTTGTCGTATGCGGGTGTTGTGCAGAAGTTGCGTAATCATGTTTGATGAAATGTCAGGAAACGGCTTGTGCTTGTGGTTCTCACAGCGATGACTACGAGTGTTTATTGTCACGTGTATGAGTGACTATAGACAGCGTTTGGGTTGGTAATCGGATTTATTGAACACTTACAGACGTACTACACGTAACTGTAGCGCTGTCTCTAATTCACACATTCTGCAGTTGACTACAGCACACACTAAGTCGTTTCAGTCTTCTGTGCTTTAACCAGTCGTTGTCTGGTAACGGTTTCCAACACCATATCTTCCTCAGGTTCTGTGTTTACGCCCATAGTGTCCGGCGACTCTCTCTAAACTAATTAAACTCAAAGTCAAAGTCACATTTCAACTGACGGTCAGTCAGTCAGTAAGTCTTGGTGTCGAACGCCATCTTGGGCTCATGACCAGATACTTATTACTGACTGACAGTTGCGGTCTTGTTTTTGTGGGGCGCCCTCTTTGACGAGAGGACGGGTCTGCCTTTTATATATGCTGCTGGCCCTAGCCAGCGCAGTCTTTCTCGGATCCGAGTTCCTAGTGACTTCCGACCATATTTTACTGTCTCAGATTTGAGACTTCCCTTTTCGTCGCCTCCTGCGAGACTCGCAGGGTCACCGTGGAGGTATTGGACCCCGCCTCCACACGGATGTCACTCGGTTGCCACAGTTTTCTTCCTTATAACTTCTCGGCATGGACCATCCCAGAAAACCCCGTTTCCAACAGTACCTGTATTGTTGCATGCATTTCCGTATGTGTTTACCTAGCCATTGTCTAGAAACGATTTTTATTTCAGAGCCGTTCGCTAGGAGCAGCTGTTTCTCTGACTCCACAGTCCTTTGAGTAAATATGCCACAGTATGGACTGGATTCATCTGGCTAGGTGTGTGTAGCGGGTTCTTGTGAACACAGGAACACTGTACACAAACAGCCGAGCGACGGTCAGCTTTTTAAGGACTCTGATTCATGAAATTATTAAGGGAAGTTAACAGTGTAAAGTATTTCAAGGACTGTCTTCCTGGACGTGATGCGTTACAGCCTGGTAGAAATGTACCGAAATTTCGGATGAAAATATTGCCTCTATCTTCAGGACGAGAAAAGCAAGAATAGGAGAGAGCTTGAAGCAGTGCCTTGCTTCGAAACGTTGTCAAATTTAACCGGATTACACGGGTCAAGTAAGATGGTGTAGAAGTAGTGACTCCGAATATCCTGGCTGAGTTTCGTGGTTGTCCTGAGTCCCTCCAGAAAATTTTCCGGGATAGGACCTCGATTAGGCGAAGCCCACTTTCTTGAAGACACTTTGCAATCTCTCTCTTATGAACTTAACATGCGGAGCTATGCAGTGTAGCTGCTGCAGGAGTCATCTCCCATTCCAAGAGGTAACAACCTTCATAGTCGCCGTGGGAATCTCAGATCTGGCTTATAATGTACAATTTCGGGCCAAAATGTTCAGTGTAATACGATTACTGCCTATCTTGTTTAGTTTTGCTAACTGTAGGTTACAGGTCCATGTAATGAATTGGACATTAAGGCCCAGCGCACAGAGATTTGAAGCCTTAAAGAATGCATTTGGGAACTATGTACTTGGACGCTTATTAACACATTTCCAGACTTGCTCCTAGAAGTTGCGAGTGCTTTTACGCGTAATAATAATAATATTCCAGACTCCAACATTCCGTTTGCACCCCCCTTCCCCGCCACAGCTTTATGTCGTCACGGATCGGTAGCAATCGGCAGATTTGTGGAGGGGAAAGCGGTAGTTGCACACTGAGAGAGCGTCATTCGCGTTTGTCTTCGTTACCGGATATGACGTACCAGGTCGCTGTTTCCGAGTGGATTCGCCCCTCTCCTCTGAATGTTAGTGCCCCGTCAACTCCCATATTAACACTTGCACTAATTAATTGTAAGTAGAGACAGCCAGGCAATAACATTATATCATTTATACAGGCAGACATCGGAACACCCGGAGCGGTGTTCCCCCCCCCCCCCCCCACGCGCAGCCCGCCCGCGCAGCGCGTGCCAGACGCACNCGTGTCTTGTTTACCTGTTTATGTCTTGTTTAACGACACTTTCGCAAGTTCAGACCATACAGCGTTAAATGAATAGAAAGGACGCGAAGGATTGTGGCCTATTTTAAAGTATTTTCACGTGTCCGGAGTTCCACGACAAGAAATTATTCGGTTCCGTATTAGGTGAAGCTGTTTACCGTATAAGTCGTTTACAGTTACGATTACACGCACGCGGTGTAATGTGCTACGCTACAAGCCGGAAGGTCGCGGATTCAAATCCCGATGAGGTCATTGGATTTTTTTCAGTTGACCTAATCCTTCCAGCCGCACTAGGCCCTGGGGTTTACTCAGCCTCTAACAGAAATGAGTACCAGGAATTAATTAAATAATTTTCCTGGGGAGTAAAGCGCGGCCGGCTCGTAAGGCTGACAACCTTACCACCATCTTTGAGCCGATTGTCTAAATAATGTGGGAGCCTCAAGTCTCACAACCCTATGGGCCTTCACGGCCTGGTACAGGGATAGCTTTACTTTTACTTACTCTGAAATAACGTTTCTCGGACGATGCAACCTGATTAGTCATCTTCTGATTCTTAGCTGCGCTGGTTTCTTCTGCTCTCAGCTCTGCTCCGTTCGCCTCTGTTCTCAAATATCCTCTGACCTCTCTGTCTCATTTCTGACCTCTCTTGGTCTGTTATAACCGATAGTCGGACCGTCTAGAAGACACGTTCGTCAAGGGTTCCGTTTAACATGTTCTAAGCACCGGGAGTTAAATGTATTTGTTACTGCGGGAACTTCACTAGTTCTGGTCTTTCACTTGCGTGGTAACGTCTGTTATGTATACGTTGTAACGTGAATCTGTTTCATTTTCACCCCGACAACGATACAGAAGCGTGGATACCGAGCCGTTGCCTAACAATTGACGCCCGCTATGACTCAGATACTCTGGCTATTAGGCGGCACGTCACAATATTGTCGCGGAATTTATCAAGACGCTATTCCAGAATTTTCCTAGAAAGAATAAAGGCAGTTACGAAAAAAGAACTGCCGATCACAGTGGCCGCGCGGCTGAAGGCAGGAATCCCACACGAGACATAGATGTTTGGTGTGTTTGCGTTTATTCTGTGTTTGGGTAGCGGTCTTACGGGCTCAACACTCGTCCAAGGAGCCCTACCGTCTGTGAAAATGATTACGGAACTGAACACGAGGCCAAGGCCCTGAATGGGCTGGAAGAGCCATTGAAAAAAAAAAACCTCCGGATAATTGGTCTCAGAGCAGAATTTCTAAAGGTGACCTCCAGACGGGGGTGCCAGCAGGATTTTTAACAAAGGGGGAAGAGGTATTGCCAGAATATTTTATTGTAAACTTACCACTTACCCTGTTTTCTGCAATCGACATACAGAAGTCAGGATAGAATAAGAAGGGATAATTTAAAAATAGCTTTAAATTTTATTATTAATGTTTGAAATATATTTTTCTTTTCTTCTGTTTGTATTTGTTTCTTTACAAAACTCAAGTTTGGGGGTGTAGATGCCTAATTTCTCCTCCCCCCCCCCGTCGACGCCCATAGCTCCGAAATACGCACCAAGTATGTTTACCGCCCAAGCACTGCGTTCGATCTAAATTTGTTTCCAGTAGAAAAGAAGTAAAAGAATGGAATGATTAATTACCATTTTAGGAAGACTTCATTAGTCAGCGCTCCTATAATACAATTAGTCAGTGACTCTGAGATTATGTCGTGACATGGATCTTTGTAAATTAATTATATGTCTAGGTTGCTGCAGCCTATGGACCAATTTTCCGTACATTAGTAGACCCCAATCTATAACGAATCTTCGAAATAGACACTCCCGGTCCCGGTGGCGGTGTCAGGCGGCCTCTGTGTTCTTAGCGTCCCACCTAAATATAAAGACGAGTGAATTGTTATGAACTGGCCTGGAGATACAGTCACCATTTCTTGAACCGCGTCTGTAATGAACGTTGGTTCGCTCTTATCCCCAGTCATTCTCGGCCCTTCTCTGCGTCACTAACCACTTATACTTCCCGGCTTAACTCTTCTGCCATGAAGATGGAAACAGAAGGTTCCTCCGAAACGTTTGCAGATGTAAAAGAGATATCATGGCTGGAAGCCAGCGACTAACCGCTTGAGCTATGGCGCGGACAGCATTTACATTATGTAATGTCGAATGGTATGTTGAGAGAACAAATGAAGAATTGAAAGGAAGCGGACATGGCCTATCCGACGTATTATCACGGATTTTCTTGGAGGGATGAGCAGAAAAACAAAGAAAACTTCTCAGAATGGCAGATTCCCTAGCCGAGATTCGAACTTGGGAACAGGAATGAAAACTCTAATTGCTTGACTCAATTCTCCCGCCCCCGGATATTTTTATGAACTGTAACTGTCACAGGGTTCGAACCCAGTAATTCTAAGTACGAATTAAAGTGATGTTTGTTTTAGGCAATTTCCTCGACCCCTGTTTGTAATACGGGGCTTGCGTCATACCAGATATGTTATTACGTGCCATCAATAGAAATCGATATTGGCGCACACTTTGAATTCAACCTGAGTGTACACATGTCATTTCCTCATTCTGCGGTGTCGCATCATTCACCAATGTTCATTTCCGCCTTGAACCAACACCAATTTTGCCGCATGCATCGGACAGTTTGAAACGAAACAAAGTAGACTTCGAACAGGACCATCTTCTGGCATGTGTTGCTGTGTAGTGTGTTAGAAGTTTAGTGACATTTCGGAGGAACGTACCCTCCATCTTCGGTATCGAAGTATAAGCCAAGCAGATAGCAAGCAAGAAGGAATTAGGTATTACATTTCGAACGTGAAAATGGAGGCAATATTTTCCTTCGAAACGTCGGTAGGCTTCTGCCATACTACACAGTACTGCATCTCAGAAGGTGGTAATTTACACAGAGACTAGCGGTTACAGTGTTTCAATATACAGATTCATATGAGTCTACCTATGTGCAGTTGGGATGCTTCTAGGTACACAGTATCCGTACGTGCAGTAGGCATGCTTCTAGACACAGTATCCGTATGTGCAGTTGGGATGCTTCTAGGCACACAGAATCCATACGGGCACCAGGCATACTTCTAGGCACAGTATCCGTATGTGCAGCAGGGATGCTTCTAGGCACACAGAATCCGTACGTGCAGTAGGCATGCTTCTAGGCACACAGTATCCGTATGTGCAGCAGGGATGCTTCTAGGCACACAGAATCCATACGGGCACCAGGCATACTTCTAGGCACACAGTATCCGTATGTGCAGCAGGCATACTTCTAAACACAGTATCCGTATGTGCAGTTGGGATGCTTCTAGGCACACAGAATCCATACGGGCACCAGGCATACTTCTAGGCACAAAGGATCCGTATGTGCAGCAGGCATACTTCTAGACACAGTATCCGTATGTGCAGTTGGGATGCTTCTAGGCACACAGTATCCGTACGTGCAGTAGGCATGCTTCTAGGCACACAGTATCCGTATGTGCAGCAGGGATGCTTCTAGGCACACAGAATCCATACGGGCACCAGGCATACTTCTAGGCACACAGTATCCGTATGTGCAGCAGGCATGATTCTAGGCACACAGTATCCGTACGTGCAGTAGGTATCCGTACGTGCAGTAGGCATGATTCTAGGCACACAGTATCCGTACGTGCAGTAGGTATGCTACCAGGCACACAGTATCCGTGCGTGCAGTAGGCATGCTTCTAGGCACACAGTATCCGTATATGCAGTAGGAATGCTTCTAGGCACACAGTATCCGTACGTGCAGTAGGCATGCTTCTAGGCACAGTATCCGTACGTGCAGTAGGCATGCTTCTAGGCAAACAGAATCCGTACGTGCAGCAAGGATGCTTCTGGGCACACAGTATCCGTATGTGCAGTAGGCATGCTTCTAGGCACGCAGTATCCGTACGTGCAGTAGGTATACTACCAGGCACACAGTATCCGTACGTGCAGTCGGCATGCTTCTAGGCACACAGTATCCGTACGTGCAGTAGGTGTGCTTCTAGGCACACAGTATCCGTAAGCACAGTAGATATGCTACCAGGTACACAGTATCCGTACGTGCAGTAGGTATGCTACCAGACACACATTCATCGATGACTGTAGAATGAAATGTCGTTACCGAATCAAAGCACTGTCCTGGAAATTGCTTGGAAGTTGAAGTTGAAAGGTAAAGTTATCTCTGTGTTTTAACTAATTAAGCAATACGCCATGAAGGTGTATAGGGCAGTGGATGTATAGATCCTCATTTTCTTGATCTCAGCACTAGCTGGAGGTGAATGGTGAGCTTCACGCCCCGGCCGCTTTACCCCAGGCGAAAGAATCAGTGTACCTATTGGATAGGAGGTTGCGTGGACCCAAAGCCGATCTGGACGAGATGGAGAAGTGAGAAATCTTGACCCTACCAGGATTCAAACTGCGACCCCTCGGTCGTCCAGCCGGTAGCCAGTCGCTATACCGACTGAGCTGTCCCGGCTCTCAGTTGCCTGGATAATCTTAGAAAAACAGTGCATTGTCTTGTTCAGGATGGGCCCGGCCGGGGCTCGAAATTGTTGCCGTTACATTGGTCTGCTCGCTTTCGCGGAGTCAGTTATGTAAACCCTTACTCTAGATAAGTCTCAAACTGAAATTTATGAATATTCTCCACAAACCGTCACTCAAGTAATAGAAAACGTTTAAATTGTAGTTAATACAGATAAAAGAAAAGTAAAGCTATCCGTAAAACAGGCCGTGGAGGCCCGTAGGTTTGTGAGACGTCGAGGGTCCCACATTTTCTCTAGACAGTCGGTTCACAGATGGCCGTGAGCTAAGGTAAAGCTATCCCTGTAACAGGCCGTGAATGCCCATAGTGTTGTGAGATGTCGAGGCCCCCACATTTTCTAGACAATCGGCTCAAAGATGGCGGTAATATTGTCAGCCCTACGTTCCGGCCATCTTGTATATACATACATATATATGTAGCAATTCCGTTGCTGCTCCTTTGTTTCAGGATCTGTTCCCGGTGAAACATTCAGAAAACTGAAATATCGATCATTTGGCGGGGGCCCGGTTGGGGTTTGTTTATAATCATAAGAAAAATCCAGCGATTTGAACAGATCAAAGATAAAAGTGCTGTATCATTCTTAGCGTTGATTTGAAAGCGAAGGGAACGTTAGCCGGCGTCTACCGCGTATTCTAGAGGACTCGTAAATAAGCCAAATACTCACTGTAACACGTATTTGTTTCTTGCAGAGCTGATACAGAATAATTGTGTCACGTGTGCGGCTCATGGCGCCAGGAGTGATACCGCCCGCGCGTCTAGCCTATCTGTTGCGTTCGGCGGTGAGCTGTAACGTTAAGGATCAGGGTTTGATTCCTGTTAGTTCCCTGTGGGATCGGCGCTCAGTCAGGGTCAGCCTACCTCCCCATCCCCTCCCCCCTCCTCCTCCTCCTCTTCCCAAATGGTACTTACTTACTTACTCACTCATGGAGCTGAGCCCTTCTGGAGGAGCCGCCAATTCTGCAGCTACTCAAGAATTTCCCAGCATTTTATGGAATCGAAGGTTCATTACCGTGTTCACAAGAGCCCTCCGCTGGTCCCTCTCCTGAGCCAGATCTATCCAATCCATACCATTCCGTCCTATATCTCTAAGATCCATTTTATATTGTCTTCCCAAATGGTGGTAACAAACATTTTGTTTAGACAGTTACGTTTAAGCTGTTTGACGGCCGGTTTTGCCGGCGGCAGTAGATCCATAAGGAAGTAAAAATATAGGATTTTCAGCGTAATTGTAAATTTTGGTACTATTATTATTATTCGATGTAGTTGAGCTTTTCCGAAATTTTGATGTCTTTCCAAATATCCAAGGTTGGGTACATGGCTGGCTTCTATGCGGCAGAAAGGCCGAAGCTTGAAGCTGTAAGCAACGCGTGTATCTTCCGTCCGAAAAACTTCGGATCGGAAATGTGAAAGCAGATGAGGGAATAATATTACAAGAAGTTCTGGGAAGAACTACTCGCCTACTTTCCTTCGATACTACACGAACCGCGTAGAAAACGAGAAAAAGATTATGGAGGATGCACAGACAGACAGCAAAATAATCTCATAAGCCTGTTTTGTTTGTTCGGAATAAGTCAATTACTCTGAAAATGGATAATAATTATTATGAAATTGCGAACTTGATTCAGCGGCCTCAAACGCTGCCTATTTTCCCGCTTGTAAGGGGGTAAAGCAGAACTTTTGACTCTTATGTTAAGGTGTGCTTTAATAAATAATCGATACATCGAAAGGTTTTGTCGTTTTTCTTTGATCGACTTTGGTTGTTATTTCCCGCGTATCGTATCTGTCGTTCTGTCCGTTCATAATCTTGCAGTTTGTTGTTTAACGACAAAATGAAAGAGTTTATGTAGGATACCTGTCATTTCCTAGTGACGGCCTGTAATTAGCCTGAGCTGTCTTTCAGCGAAATGGCAGTAAGCCTAACTTATAAATTGTTTTTTAGTGAGTTCCTGCCGATTTTCTTGCTTTTCTAACCCCTAAAATGAAATTTATTTTCTTTCCTTTGTTATTTCCATTTCTTTCTCCCCTCTCGGCGGTCTTTTTCGTTTCTTTTCGTAGGAAATTTCGTGACTCAGCCGACCATGAACGTAAAGATTTCATTCAGACCTGTTCTAAAGAAAGGAAGTCTTACAAGAGGAGAAATGTTTCTGGTGCCACAAAGCGAGAAACACCGAATTGCAGAAAGCAGCCTTTACGTGACCAAAGCAGTTGAGGCAGTTTGCTTTACGGGTTTACACATCACCTATCTATGGCTCTACAGCCCTTGTGGACTTGACCGCTTTTTCCGTTTCTTTATCTATAAGGAGTCGGTAGGACTACTTTGATTGGGATCAGGCCGGAATAAAGGAGTTAAAGTTAAAGACAATTATAACTTATGTTAGTTATCCATTAGCATGTTAACGTTCTGAACACTAAGACTACTGAAGATGGCGGTAGCGGGTGTGGGGAACTTGTAACTGTTTTGTGGGGATGTTGGATGTATGTAGTCGAACAAGCGTGATTGATAATTGTTTTGTTGGATTGTTGGATGCATTCAGTTGAAGTAGTGTGATTGATAATGGCTTTATAGGATTGTTGGATGTATGTAGTCGGACTACAGTAATTAATAATTGCTCTGTTGGATTGTTGGATGTATGTAGTTGAAGTAGTGTGGCTGATAATTGCTTTGTTGGATTGTTGGATGTATGTAGTTGAAGTAGTGTGGCTGATAATGATTTTGTTGGATTGTTGGATGCATGCAGTTGCGCTGGTGCGACTGGAAGCTGCCCTGTGGGGCGCACTTTTCGTTGTGTTGACAGTTCTGTTGGCGGTAAAAGTGGCGATGGTAACTGTGCTTGTGGGGGCTCCGTTTTTGTGATTTCGAACCTCAGACAGCTTCTTCCGAAAGCCCCAGCGACCACTCTTCTGGTGCTCTCCCCCAAATCTCCCGCAAACAAGAGATCTCCCGTCCGAATTCGACGAGGGGCTGGCGATGTCGCATTTTGACAAATTCTTACTGCAATTGTCAAAATTTTTCCAAATAATCCGGCAAACTGAAACATAACCTTTAAGGATCCACGATAAAATATTAATTAGCTTACATCTTTTTAATATTTTAATACACTAAATTAATTCTAATACCTAAGAAACTTTTATTGTAATAATAATTTCGACTTAACAATTTTTCAACTTGACGTTTTGTTTCCTGAAGCATGCGAAGTCGGAAGTCCGAACTGCGACTGTGTAAAGTGGGATGCCGAAACCTCCATAGAAATTCTTGGGAACCCGTGGAGATGGAGACGTCATCCGAAACGTCGCATACTGACTCCCAAATTGACACATCTGGTAGCCCAGAAATACGTTGCCTTGAAAGCTTCGAATAATTCAGTTCACTTACCAAAATGTTCCACACCAGCTGTGAAGGCAGCAGTGCAAATAAAAAACGGATCAGGAAAAACATGTGAACGGATATTAGCAAGCAGGAAAACACTAATGCGCCTTCGTTATCTTAATAATGGGGCACGCGGTAGCGTAGTTGATTGAGGCACAGTGCTACAAGCCGGAAGGTCGCGGGATCGATTCTCGAGGTCATTGGATTTTTCAGTTGACCTAATCCTCCCATCCCCACTATGGCCCTGGGGACGACTCAGCCTCTAACAGAAATGAGTACCAGAAATCTTCCTGGGGGTAAAGGGCGGCCAGCGCGTAAGGCTGACAACCTCACCGCCATCTGTGAGCCGATTGTCTAGAGAAAATTTGGGAGCCTCGACATCTCACAACCCTATGGGACTCCACGGCCTGTTACAGGGATAGCTTTAAATTTACCTTATATTTTAATATAATTATACTACTACTACTACTACTACTACTACTACTAATAATAATAATAATAGTAGTAGTAGTAGTACTTGTTTTTTTGCTGTTATTGAAATAATGTAAAGGTAAAAGTCCCAGTGCCTAGTTAATTAAGCACCAAGACATGAAGGCGTGTGGGCATATGTCCACCATCTTGACTTTGGCACGAGATGGAGGTAAGTGGTGAACGGTGAGCTTCACGCCCCGGCCGTTTTGCCATCGAGGAAAATCTCTCGGTATCCGTTCTATAGGAGGCCGGGTGGGCCCCATAGCCGGACCGGACGCTTCTGAGACGAGAAACATCTCTTGTCTCTGTCGGGAATAGAACCTCAGGCGTCCAGTCCGTAATCCATCACTATACCCTCTGGGCTATGCCGGCTCTATAATAATATAGGAACCGGGATAGTGCAGTCAGTATAGCGATTGGCTACGGGCTGGACGACCGAGGGGTCGGAGTTGTAATCCCGGTTGGGTCAAGAATTTTCACTTCTGCATGTCCTCCAGACCGACTCTGGGGTCCACCCAGCCTCCTATCCAATGGGTACCGGTGGTAAAGCGGCCGGGGCGTGAAGCTGACCACTCACCTCCAGCTAGTGCAGAGGTCAAGAAAATGTGGATCTATACATCCACTTCCCCATACGCCTTCATGGCGTAGTGCTGAATTATTAAAGCACAGGGATGCAGAGATAAATATCACCTCGCGTAAGCGCACTCAGCAGTAGCTCGTTCCTAGGCAACAGTCAACGCTCCGGTGAACTAGAGAGGTAGCTATGACGTGACTGGTTTTCTGTGGGGTTCGTGCCGCAACCGTTGCCATACAGTGGTCCGGTAAAAACGTTTAAAAATTCAGGATATGTTTTCTGCGTGGTCCTTACGGAGGCTATATAACGACAGTTACAAATATAACAGGTTTCATACTCGTGTGGAGTAGGGGTCGAATACCTCCACTGTGACCTTGCGAGATTCGCAGGAGGCACGAAGTTGAAAGTCTCAGAACTGAGATAGTAAAATATGGTCGGGAGCCCCACGGGACTCGGATCCGAGAAAGGCTGCGCTGGCAATTGCCAGCAACATATAAAAAGGACACCCGTCAGAGAGGTCGCCCCACAAAAACAAGACCGTAACTATCAAACAGTAATAAATATTTGGTCATGAGCCTTACCGACTGACTGACCACCAGTCGCAATGTGATTTGACTTTGTAACAGGTTTAAGTTTTTAAGTGACAACGACAAAGTGGAGAGTCAAGGAGGGTTCAGCAGTTGAGAGTACAGGGACGAGGATGGAGCGCTAATTTTGAAGATTTAGTACAGATTTGGACGCTTGGTGTGTGCATTCCAGTGAGATGATTATAGTTTCTGTGTTGGGATCCGTTGCCAGGAGACGACTAATGGAAACTGGGATTCCTAGTGCGTGTGCAGCGTGTGTGAATCAGCGATAGCGCTGTATTTTTTGTATTTAAGTGTGATTAAGAGAGTATGTAACCAAATTGCCAATGAATCCAATCATCCCAAGTAGAACCCGTCATTTTATCACGCGTACTACACTTAATAACAATATAGTGAAATAACATTAGTAATAATATTGATAATTGCAGTAGTATCAGAGCAACAACGAAGACAACACCAATTGACTAGCGTCGCTGGGCGCCCCGGCGCTGTAGGTAGGGCACGGCGCTGCCCGTAGATGGCAGGTGCTGTCGTGACGTGACCTGCAAGGTGCTTCACCTGTGTCGCAGCAAATCACCTGTAGCATCTTGTGGGCGAGATATCTGGAGGAGTGGTCACATTCTCCCATTGGCCAAACTAACATACTCGTGACTGTGACGTAGGCGTGTCCACACACCACCCACCGCGCCGCTAACCTATCGCGCGTGACGTAGTCCCTGTTTACTGCGCTCCTCAAAAACATAACAACATAGACCTTACTCCTGTGTTGCAAATTTCATGAGAAGCCAGACACGCATGCCCTGTTTTCAGTTGCTCTGTTCATTAAATGAACGCATGACGGCGATGCCATGCACGTCGGTCTGTCGTCTCATTTCAAGTGTGGCCTATATGCAGTTTCTTCTTTAACGTTTTCTTTGTCGCCGCAACTGCGCTTGCGCATCGAGCTTCTACGGGTTTTCAGTTGCAAAAATCACAATTGGAATGCTAATACTGAAGATTAAAATTGATTTTTAATGTGGAACGTGGCGGCACGCGGTAGCGTAATTGGTTGAGGCACTATGCTACAAGCCGTAAGGTCGCAGGTTCGATCCCCGATGAGTTCACTGGATTTTTCAATTGACCTAAACCTTCCAGCCGCACTATGCCCCTGGGGTCGACTCAGCCTCTAACAGAAATGAGTACCAGGAATATTCCAGGTGGGTAAAGGGTGACCGGCGCGTAAGGCTGACAACCTCACCGCCATCTGTGAACCGATTGTCTAGAAAATGTGGGAGCCTCGACGTCTCACAACCCTATGGGCCTCCACGGACTGTTACAGGGATAGCTTTTTTATGCGGAACGTAATTTGGTATCACTGTAGGGGCCCAAAACTCCAGAGCGATCCCAAAAAATATTGTTAAACTGTTTAAACCTAATTTTATAAGTAATTTTTCTTGCAACCCTAATTCCCACCCCACCCCACTCCTACCTCACCTCACCCACCACCCCAAGCAGTGCCCATGTTATTAACCTAACATTTTGGGTTGGCGCAGTGGGCCTGTTTTGGGCCCCAGTAAAAAGGGGCCCAGTCTCAAGCCACTCCAAAAATAAATACAGCGAGAAGCTCTGGCAAGAAATAATCGTGTACGTTCTTTTGATAAGTTACGGACCGCTTAGAAAACGATGCCGCTGTCGCGGGGACGCCTTTACCGAGTTGTTAAGTAGCAACGATAGGAGGGACACACAGACCCACGTATTAACCTTTGATTAGACACGGACCACATACAAAAATGTGTCTAATAATTCTTCAATTATTACTTCTACTTGTTGCCGCGGGAACGTGTTTACCGAGCCGTTGTCTAATACCGAAAGAAAGAATAGACATGCAGACACACAGATTGATGGGAGGGATTTATGAAGTACGCCGTTGAGATGGATACAGGTGTCATGATACAGGTACCAAGTTTCATAAAGACTGGTTCAAGCAATCGAAAGTTGAAAGGGAAGGGGGAACAGACACAAACAGACAGGATGTAGATCGCATAAGCCTACTTTACAACAGAGCCTATGAAGAGTAAGGTATAGTTCGGAAACAGTCCTACATTTCAGAGGAGCACGTCGCTTCCATCTTCGGGGTTCGGAAAGTAAGCCAAGCAAAAGCCAACAGAACCAGACAGAGAGAGGTGCCTGTTTTTCCTGGCTTCTTACTTGGATCATTTTTCGACCCCGAAGATGGAGGAGATATGTCCTTCCAAAACGTCGGTCTCTCTTTCATCTTCACAGCGTTACAAGCCAGAAGACCGTGCTCTTCAAAATCAACGCAGTGTGAACCTCAAATCCAGCCACTCAGGCGCACAAACACAGACCGACATACATCATTCCAAAAGTCACTTCGTTGCGAGTTCAGGGGCTCTGAAATAGTGAAATCCGTCAGAACCTCAACATCGATTGATTTCAAAACCTCAGTGCTTCCTCATATGTAGTGCGTATTGTGTGATATATAGACCCGTTGCCAAGTAACATCTGTGTGAATAATCAACAGTACAACAGCCGTTGCTAGGAAACAGCGGTAGTTACAGTGAACTTTGGAGCTTGCAGCTCAGTGATATCGTAGTTATTTGTAGTTACATTCTGTAAGTGTTCAGTAAATCCAGTTACAGATCCGAACTCCGTCTATAGTGACTCTGTCACGTGACAGTATATTTGAAAGTAATGATGAAGAAAGGGCCGTTGTCACTGGAGCTACGCATTACGAAGCACGTTGTCTGGCATGTCGCTTGTGTGATCATATACACAAGGGCCCCACCCTGTTTTCTCCGGTAAACTTAGTGCCATGATGTGTATTACCGGCCACAGGATTGACAGAACGTCATGAAATATTGATACCTGTTAATTTTCCGCTTCCGCCCAGGTTATCACGTAATTACAGACACCATTTCTCCCTAGATACAAGCAAGGTGATTACTTTTGTAAACTTAGTATAAATTGAGTTGGAAACACTGAGTAGTTTGTTGAAAGTATGTTGGTACTGTAGGGAAATTAGGCGACATCATATTGTCTTCGCATTAACAAACTTCTCGGAACTTAACACTGCTTATTTCACCTCTCGCAGGAGGTCGGCTTAATTCTAAGTTGGACTTGAGATGCATTTAAAGACAGATGAGATAAGCCCACATAGGAATACTCACTCTGTATCCGTCCTGGAATAGACGTTATATCCAGACGCAACTAGGGATATTTGTGGCTATAAAGTTGAGACGAAGCATTCCAGGGAGGCCAACTTGACGGTTGGCGTAGTTTTGGTTCCATGTGTTCTTATGCAGAGAAGAGACTTATTTTAGAACTCTGTCAGTCAGACTGTAGACTGGTAGACTGACTGGAGCCGATCACAGTGGCCACGTCTCGGTATATCAGTTATACCGGGCCCACGCCTTATAGAAAATAATTTACCGGGCCGCGGTCTGACAAAGGTCTGACCACTGGTCTCAGGCATGAGCTGTCTTCGCTCGCCCAAACACTGGGATCGTGGGTTCAAATCCCACTCAAGGCACGGATGTCTGCGTTTATTCTGTTTGTGTTGTTCTGTGTGTAGTTAGCGGCCTTGGGACGGGCTGATGCCCCGTTCAAGGAGTCCTACCGACTGTGTGTAGGATTAAAGTAAGTAAAGCTATCCCTGTAACAGACCGTGGAGGCCCATAGGGTTGTGAGATGTCGAGGCTCCCACATCTTCTAGACGGTGGGCTCATAGATGGCGATAAGGTTGTCAGCCCTAAGCGCTGGCCTCCCTTTACCCCCAGGAAGATTCTTGGTACTCATTTCTGCTGGAGGCTGAGGGAGGTAGGTAGATAGATAGAATGATGAATAATGAATTGTAACTGATTTTGGAAGAAAGCCGTCATGAACTTTGTGCGTTACATGGAAATGTGTGTGTTTCTGAAAAATGCAACTTTAAAGAGAAAAGCAGAAGCCTTTTAAAGGAAGAGTTGAATGGTACAATGGACCGTCTCTCTGGTCTAGTGGTCAGAGTTCCTGGCTACAGATCCAGAGGTCCCGGGTTCGATTCTCGGCTCTACAAGATTTTCTGAAAAGTAGTGGGTCTCGAACGGGGTCCACTCAGCCTCGTGAGGATAATTGGTCAACTGTTTCAAGGAAATAGCGGCTCCGGTCTAGAAAACCGGGATTAACGGCCGTTGGTATCTGTTGCGTTGACCAAACGACACCCTCTATCCGCTAAATTTGGCACTAACTTCGTCGACAAGCAGCAGTCGCTCGGCCGGTATAGTTCGCTTGCTGATTAAAGCCACGGAGTTTTCTTGGTTACTTGATGTTTACAGTAACAATACAATGTTAGGTCGATGATTAATGAACGTGGAGCAGGTAAGGGACGAGAATTGACAAGGGAAACCGAAGTACTCCCAAAAACCCCAAAACTGCCGCCACAGTATCTCATTGTTCACGAATCATACATAACCTGACCGAGGGTCCAACCAGGTCCGCCGCTGTGGTAATTAATCTGGTCTTGATCACGGGCTGAGACCGTATACACGTACACGGAGCTCAAATTGCAGTCGTGGCTGGAAGTGCGTGCAATCTCGAACCGTGTACTCGGCGCTGTATGTTAGTTGCGTTTCAGTGTCGTTCACTCGGGGTTGGACGCGAATTCATAATTATAAATCACTCGATAATTTGCCGTTTAAACGAAGCTTGGCAAATACATACCCGCTAGGCGTTGAGATAATTAGGTTGCAGGTAATGGCAAAAAAACGTGGAAGATTCATTCCTGTAATAGACCGTGAACCGTTCACGGTAGCCGAGCGGTCTAAGGCATGCACGGTTTTAGCTCTCACGGAAGCCGAGATCGTGGGTTCGAATCCCACTCAGGGCATGGATGTTTGGTGTGTGCGTCTTTCTGGATTTGTGTACAGGTAGAGTCCTTGCGACGAGCTGATCACCCACCCAAGGAGTCCTACCGAATGTCTAAGATCTAGTAAACCGAAGTGAAACGGAGAGTTTCATGGAGGTAGGCCAAGGCCCAAAAATTTGGGTCTCTAGCGCCAAAAGGGGGAAAAATAGACCGTGAAGGCCCATAGGGTAGTGAGCCGTCGATGCTCCACATTTTCTATACAACGGCTCACAGATGGCGATGAGGTTGTCAGCCTTACTCGCCGGTACTCATTTCTGTTAGATTGAAACTGGTTTCCCTCCACCCACCTGGATGCCCAATGTGGATGTTGCAGTCAACATGGCTCACTGAAGGAAATTGCGCGAACAGTTCAAGCAGGCAGGCACTTGGTCAGTTTTGCTAAATATACAGTGTTTTCAAGCTTCGTTTTCATAAGTAAATAATTTCAAGAGTTACAGTTATTAATTTGGGGCCTCCTCTAAGTAGATCACCCTATACTTATGCTGTGAATGGACCAAAATGATGCAATTCCAACACAAACTTATTGCCGCCTGGTGAGAGCTTCATGTTATCAGGGCATTTCATGGAAGTTCTCTTGTGTTACAAATATTTCCATAATGCATTATTTATAGGCTGGAACAATTGGGAGGTTTACTGCAGGAAGGATCTACGTCCAGTTCTACATATTTTTCACCTCAGTACTTTAGTGTACTATCTCCACCAACATAAATTTCAGGGAAAATGGGTTTGAAATTAAGGAATCAATTGCATTTAAATGTGACTTAGAACAAAACACATTCAGAAATCTCACACCTGCAAGTAAGATAAACCTCAGGCCGAGCCATAGCTCAAGCGGTTAGTCGCTGGCTTCCCACCGTAGCGGCCCGGGTTCAAGCCTGGGTCTTGTCAAGTTAGATTTGTGGTGGAAAAAGTGGCGCTGGGGCAGGTTTTCTCCGAGTACTTCGGTTTCTCCTGCCAATATTTATTCCAGCAAATTCCCCATCATCATAATCACCCGGGGCAGGTACAATAGGCCAATCAATGGTCGATGTGCCGAGTGGACCCTGCTGGACTCCACCCCCCACTAGGCGTATTAAAAGTAAAAATAGGTAAACCTCTGGAAGTGGGAGTGGAGATGGTGCTACACACTACGGAGATATAGAAAAGTGCGTTATCTCGTTTTTGCTGCTAAGTGGAGCACCTGTATTCGGTGTTCTACCTGTATATGATTACCTGTCAACATCACAGCAGAGTGTCACTACAGCATGAAGAAAAAATAATCCTCACTTTCAGCAATTAAAGTTCATGTAATTAAAACAAGTGACGTTTAATGTTGCATCCAAAATCTCTACTGAAATATACAGACACTGCGTTCTAACATCCACAACTTCACATACTCTACGGAGTTGTACCTGTGCTTAATTAAGCACCACATCATGAAGACGTATGGAGAAGTGGAGATACAGCTCAACACAGAAATAATTTGAGTACTGAATGAGAGTAGTGGTCAGTTTCACGCCCCGGCCGCTTTATCGCCATGAATATGACTCGAGGTACCCATTGGATAGGAGCCGCGATAGCTCAGTCGGTATAGCGACTGGCTACGGGCTGGACGACCGAGAGCTCGGGGTTCCAGTCCCGGTAGGGTCAAGATTTTTCTACTTTTCAAATCGTTGAAACCGGCTCTGGGGTCCACCCAACCTCCTGTCTAACGAGTACCGCGGGTCCTTCTTCCCCGGGGCGTGAAGCTGACAACTCACCTCCAGCTAGTGCAGAGGTCAAGAAAATATGGATCTATACTTCCACATCCCCACACACCTTCATGGCGCATTACTTAATTAGTTAAGCACAGGGATAACTTTAACTTTTTTACCTATTGGATAGTCTGGGTGGGCCTCAGAGCCGATTTGAACACAGAATAAGACAAAATCTTTCCCTTTCCGGGAATCGAAACAGTGTCCTCGGTCTTCCAGCCCAGTCGCTGAAAAAAGAAATTATCTCAAATTTTTATTTATACCATTTTTACAGTTAAGACGTCAGTTGTTGAACCTGGTTCAGTGAGAAACCTTCCTTCTTCTGTTATAGGGGTAGAGGTGTGTGATTGAATAGGAGGGTGGCTGTAACACGTGCGAGCAAACACTCCCCCAACCCCCCTCCTCCCCCACCCCGTTCGCGCTCCATTGCTCACCGGTAAGACGAAAAGTTCTGCTTGATAAAAAGGACTAATAAAACGATTTGAACGCATATGAAATGATACATAAAACACTAAAAGAGAGAACTCTGCTAACATTGCAAATATATTTGTTGTGCAAAGCCTTGTAATCAGAACCATAGGGATAGAGTTCTAGACTTGTTCGGTTCAAATCTCTGTTGCTACACAGGCTGTCTTGACCGAGGGAAAGTACTTGAATGACGCCAAAAACGCCCCCTTCCTAAATAGTAATTATTATTATGGCGTATAGACCCATTGCTAAACGGTGACTCTGTAAACAGCGGCCGTTGCTAGGTAACGCCCACAACATACACGCATGAAACAACAGAGGAACGGTGTTTTCGGTTGGTCCGTTGCGAGATGTTATAACCAGGGCAGTTAGCTTAGTTGGTGCGAGAGAAGACTAGGAAGCTGGTGTGATATGACTACCGAGTTCAGTTGTGAGACGGTGCCCAGCCGGCAATCGCATGAGCGCGGAAGCTGAGAAATCTCCGTTGTTAGAAGCCGTTATCAGAAAACGTCTAGTGAAGACTGTACCAGACTGTTAATATTATTCTGTGTGCTCCGGTGATTTGTAAAATGTGGAGAATTGCGATGACGCTGCAATTAAATATAGGCATGAGCCGCGTTTTGAAGTGGTCAATAAATGAAATTACCCATCCAAACCCCGTCTGTAGTCACTCAAGGTAAAGGTAGAGTTGTCACTGTGCGTAACTAATTAAGCAGTTTGCCATGAATGCGTATAGGGAGGTGGTTGTATAGCTCCACAGTTTCTTGACCTCGGCACTAATTGGATTTGAGTGGCCAGATTCACGGCCTTGCCGCTTTGCTCCAGAGGAAAGAGCCCTCGGTACCCATTGGACAGGAGGTTGGGTGGATCTCGGAGCCGGTCTGGACACTGTGAAGAAGAGAACAACGGAACCTGTTCCCGTCCAGCTTCTAGCTCCTTGCTGTACCGACTGAGCTATCCCGAATTTGCTGTGGGTCTTTAGAAATTACGTTGTCTAGAAGTCCCCTTTTCATAGCCTGGGCTTAAGGCTATGACGATGGTGACCGTGAAGGATGCCCTTTTCCCAGATGTGACTCCGTGTAGTCTGGTAGAAGTTTACTGACGTTTCGGAAGAAAGTACTGCCTTCATATTCAGGATCGAAGAGTAAGCCAAGTAAGCAACCAGCGAGTTTTGCTTACGTTTCTCCGAAACGCCAGTTTCTACTAGACTACACGGTTTACATCACAGAAGACTGTAATATCCAGTTGACAAATTTATTAGTTCTGGTGGTACCGAGGTCGAATTTTGTTAGAAAAATTTGAGCGCTCTTCGTTAGGTCGGTTACCATGCTTTATAGTTTCTGTACCGGTTGCAAGGTTATGATTTCAGGAACCATAAAATTGTCGGAAATTTTACGCGCTGAGGTTTGATCTCGGGCGCTGCGGGGGGTGGAGGGGGTTGCGACCCCACATTCAAACCACTTAAGCGTGTTAAGTAAACTTGACTATCTTTCGTAGCACACCGAAATTAATAGGCTGCATTGCTGACATCTAGTGTTAGGGCTCCGGAAACTCATGTGCTACCCTCCCTATGATGAGGGACGGGAAACAGAATCATCCCCTAAAATTATCCTTACCCTCATGCAAAGTTGGTCTTGTTTCTGTTAAGCATTAGGGGATGCATGACTTAACACAGCGAGATGGCTCGACAGAACGTGTGAGAGTTTGGGGTTGGAGGAGTGGAGACACCAGAGGGTGAACTGTCACCACCTCGCTTAGGCTGATTCGCACAGGGAAGTGATTAAAGTCACTACAACTGCTATGAAGTGGACGCAACGTCGTTAAATTAGCAAACAAATGAAGTTTATGTTAACTTGGAGCTTCTGGGGTAGAAGCCGAACACGTTATCTCCGTCTTAAGGGCTGAAGAGTAACTCAGGGGGGAATGAATCCAAAGGTACAGTTTACAGGACCACATCTCTTAATAAATAATCATAATACCCAACAGGTTTCGACTATTTATGGCCATCTTCAGGCGCCTCTAGTCAGTTATGTTTACATTTTATTACATTAATTTTACATAAATTATTTAAAACTGTTCACAGATGTGTGCTTAAATATTTTGAAGTTCGCTTTCCTTCTAAATCATTTATAAGAATTCAGTTCCTACCTCACAGGAAACACATTACGTCTCCGCTACAAAGCCCAACCGGTTAATGCTGTTTAGGGAAGCAGCCGCTTTTTATTGTGAGAACCATACGGAACACACAGATGCAACCGGTTAATGCTGTTTAGGGAAAAAAATAGCTTTTTATTGTGAGAACCATATGGAACACACAGATACACTCTGTGGGCAGAATGCAGTATATATAAGAATTCAGTTCCTACCTCACAGGAAACACATTACGTCTCCGCTACAAAGCCCAACCGGTTAATGCTGTTTAGGGAAGCAGCCGCTGTTTATTGTGAGAACCATACGGAACACACAGATACACTCTGTGAGCAGAATGCAGTATATATAAGGAATCAGTCCGTACCTCACAGGAAACACATTACGTCTCCCCTACAAAGCCCAACCGGATAATGCTGTTTAGGGAAACAGTCGCTGTTTATTGTGAGAACCGAACGGAACACACAGATACTCGTACACTCTGTAGGCAGAATACGGAGTTTTGATGTGTTAAAGCAGGTGGTACACATAGTAACAACTGGGCATTGAATGTTCGTTCTCAGGCCAGAGTCATGCGGGACTCATGACCACATTTTACTCTCTCAATTCGAGACCCCCAACCTGGAGGGCCAGGTCCCCGTGTTTAAATCCCCGAGGAGCAGGGTAGCCCAGTTATACCCCCAGGAAATGGGTTCCCTTTCGTCGCCTCCTATGACTCACAGGGCTACGGTGGGGGTATTCAACAATGCCTCCACACGGACCGAGTAGTAAACACCGTTTTCAAGAGTACTTATATTGTTTCGCGTCGATCCTCAGGCGTACGACACAAAACCATGAATGTTTATTCTTACTTCTCTGACACGGGATCTGTAAATAGCGGTTGTCTTTCTCGATTTTAAGGCAAACACAATAGAAATGTAGAAAGCGCTCAACACCTTTACAGACAAAAATTGCTTGGAGTAATATATAGGCAAAATATAAATCACGCCTGGAGATATAAGGCAATAAAAAATGCAGATATTATAAGCTGATTTTGTAAACTTGTATGGCTACAGAATATTTCTGACTTTAAAATAAGAAAATATATTACAATTCGCAAACAAACGAAAATATGAGTTATATTTACAGTGGGGTAAAAGGGACAAAACTAAATGAGGATTTGTTTCTCTCTTGGTGACTACATAAATCTATTTGTGTATTTCACCCTCCACCCCACATGCGTCTCTTTTCAACCCTCGGGGTTGCTCGGTTGTCATCTCTGATTTTATTCATACCATTAGCACAACCACCCAGATTCTATGTGCCAGCAGCAATAAAATATTTCTCACCGATATTGTGGATTTTAGGATTTTGAAGGATTATATCATAAAGGATTTAGAACTATACTAGTACATATTATTACCAGCTGAGTAATTAACAAACTTCTTGAGAAGCTAATAATTGCTCAGCTGTTCCAAAAATTAGCAACATTCTTATGAAGCACTAAATTTCATGACAGTATAAGCAAGAACCCGCCACTGATCCCTGTCTTGGGCCAGATGACTCCAGTCCTCGGTTTTCCATCGTAATTTTTTATAATTAATTTTAATATTTTCCTCCCATCTAATTCTGGGTCTGCCTATTAGTCTACTTCCTTCAGGTTATCTCTGCCATGAATGGTACCTGCTCTCTCTCACATAGACTTTGATTTGATAATTCTAACAAAATTTGGCCAGCAGTACGAATTATGAAGCTCCTCATTATGCAATTTTCTCCATCCTTCTGTTTCTGCATGCTTTATAGTTCCAAATATTAAACTCAGAACCCTGTTCTCATGCATCTTCAGTCTGCGTTTTGCGCTTAGTATGAGATATGAAATGTAACACAAGTTTCACTGACTGTAAAAAATCCAAAAGTACAAATAAATTTCGAAAAAAAAAATGTTCATTTGGGATTCCGGATAGCGCAGTCGGTATAGCGACTGCCTAACCACTGAATGACCGACGGATCGGAGTTCAAGTTCCTGTAGGGTCCAGAATTTTGTGTCCTCTACGTTGTCCAGACTAGTTCTGGGGCCCACTCGGCCTCCTATGCTATAGATATCGAAGGCTCTTTCTCCGGGGGCAAAGCGGCAGGTGCATGAAGCTAACCACTCACCTCCAACTAGTACCGAGGTCGAGAAAATGTGGATCTATATATCCACTCCCCCATACGCCTTTATGACGTAGTGCTTAATTAGTTAAACACAGAGACAAATTTACCTTATATATATATATATTAGAATTCATTAATTTACCAAATTTTCTAAATCTTCAAAGACAGTAATTTTCACAATTGTCGATAATCACGAAATTTACGAAGATCTGTTCGTTCTAAGCGTTTCGAATGGTAGGCCGGTTATTGGATAACGAATCGGAAGGGATTTGGAACATTCGCACTGTTGCCTGATTGAGAGAGTACTCGGCATTTTCCTGAAGGGGCTGAGGAATACCACACACACGTAAAAAGGAACAGTCATGGTAGCTTGTACACGGCCGAAGTTCTAACCGCGAATCACCCTAAAGGCACTTCCACATTACTCGTGCTCGTGTGACTCGCTATGCTCGCGAGTAATGTGGACGATAACAAGTCACGAGACAAGCAAATTTAAAATTTTTGATTTAAAAACTATAGCCAATAAATTAAAATACTACTACAGCCTATACACACTACGAGTAAATATACGGATCCTCACGCGCCGAAGCCTGGCGAGCAACTGAAGAAGTGTGGACGAAGATTTACGAGCACAAGTAAAAGTCAGACGAGTCTCCCGATGAACACGAGTAATGTGGACGCGCCTTAATACAAGACTGGTAGCGGCAAGCTACCCACCTCAGTATATCAGCTTCCAAGAAGGACTTTGTTTAATGTAGTCGATTATAAACAAGATTTTCTTTGCTGGTTAGGAAGTGCTTTGTAATATTGACTGTTGCGTCACAAGGGTCGAGCGGATTTCCTTGCTGGATAGGAAGTGCGTTGTGGTATTGACTGTTGCGTCACAAAAGTCGAGCGGAGCCCGAGAAGGCCCACGAATTATAACGAATGAAGACGCAAAAGCAACGCAGTTGTGGGCAAATAGTTTCATTTCCAGAGGAAACAGTGTATAGCAGTAGCCAATAAAGTACGGGTGACCTGACCACCTGACCAATAAATCTAACGCAGTCATCTGTTTCCGTACAGCTCCGCTCCCGTTTGTTTCAATTGCCCGCCACTAGATGTCATGTGCGACTGTTATTCATCGCTCATTGCACACCGCAAATTGGATATCCTTGGACCAGTTCGGCTACCCAGCGAACCAGAGTTTTCATTCACAGAAAGTCAAATAGTTCAATTTACTTCCCACTTCTTTTTTACAATATTCTTTCTCTATAAGATCCGCTTTTTATATAAGATAAGTTTTAAGAACATAAACATTATGGATTCGTTTTATAACTTGCAGAAGATTGGCGATTTTTCATGATTGGCTAGACGGATTTTCTTTTTTCTTTCTTTCTTTCTTTCTTTCTTTTTGCGGGCCGGGGCGGGGGGCTCTCAGTAACGTTATTGGTAGGTTCGAGTTCAAATTTTGTCTATTGAAAGGTCCAGAAATAGATGGAAGGATGACACTGAGGTAAATCTTGTGGAATTATGCTTTGAGGATGAAATAGAGGTTTCATGTGAATGCCCACGGGTTTCTGTCATTGGTAACGTTGAAACACTGGTTGAGGAGGTCGTTCAGGGGCTTTACCAGTTCAAGTGACACACTGACACTGACCTGGCCGATCTAGAGGCAGCACTCTGGACTTTTATTCAGAAGATGCTGTGTTTGAATCCCAGATACAAAATCAGTTATTGTGATTGAGGATTTCCGTGGTTTTTGTTAGTTCCTGCAAGCAAATTGCGAGATGGTATCTCGAGACTACAGATGTTTCCTTCCAAATCCCTTCCCATTCATCTATCATCCTAAAGTGACAGTTTATAATCCACGTAGAAATGACACGCGTTAAGGGTTGAGTTCATTCTTCCGGTTCTGTTTTACGGATCCAGCCACTAATTTAGTCAGCTATTAAATTGTCGTTACGTTTCTGTGGGCTTACAATTTATGAAGGGAACGGAAACATGCATTAGTAAAAATGTTCCAGAGTTTTTACAAGTTAATTCACTTATTTAGAAACAATTTATCGTTACAGGAATAAATTTGCATACAAAGCAAAAATTGGAGGCACGCGGTAGCTTAATTGGTTGAAGCGGAAGGTCGCGGGTTCGAGTCCCGATGAGGCTGATTTTTTTCAATTTACCTAATCCTTCCAGCCGCATTATGGTCCTCGGTTCGACTCAGCCTCTGACAGAAATGAGTACCAGGAATCTTCCTGGGGGTTAAAGGGCGGCCGGCGCGTAAGGCTGACAACCTATCCGCCATCTTTGAGCCGATTGTCTAGAAAATGTGGGAGCCTCGACGTCTCACAACCCTATGGGCCTCCACAGCCTAGTAAAGGGATAGCTGTACCTTTACCTTATACAAAGGAAGCAATATACATAAGGGAGACCTCTGTTTCAAGCAATGGAGAAGTAAGTTGTACCTTGAAGAGAGTCGTCTTCTGGGTTTAGGCACCGTGTATTCTTCGTGTTGGCCGTCGTTTCGGAGGAACGTAGCGCCTCCATCTTCAGAGCAGTTGAATGGCTGGAATGCGGAGAGCAGTAGCTGTGGTGATAGGATGTGAAAGGCGCTGCTTATATACGAAGTAGGCAAGGGGGTTGGTTAGGGAGAACGGACCAATGGGAGCAGTGGGGAGCGATTAAGACCATATATGGTGTGTGACTAAGGGAGGGGGGGAACGGCCAGTGAGTCCAGGAAACTTGAGGTCAATAGCACTAGGAAGTGCGGTAGTCAAGAAGAACC
Source organism: Cryptotermes secundus (assembly GCF_002891405.2). Taxonomy (NCBI): domain Eukaryota; kingdom Metazoa; phylum Arthropoda; class Insecta; order Blattodea; family Kalotermitidae; genus Cryptotermes; species Cryptotermes secundus. The sequence continues at coordinate 387,396 of NW_019733329.1, forward strand.
GGTAGGTTGAGGACAGGCTATTGACGTCAAT